>NC_060072.1:76343106-76646136 GCF_922984935.1 Meles meles
CCCCATGTCAGGCTCCCTGCTCAGTGAGGAGCTTGCTTCTCCCTCTCCCTCTGTCCTTCCCCCTTGCTCGTGCTCTCTCTCTCTCTCAAATAAATAAAATCTTAAAAAAAAAAAAAAGAAAAAGAAACCAGAAGTTTTAATTTTCCAATTTATAGCAGAGATCAAGTAAAGTAGTGACAGTAACTCTGCAAAGGTTTCACAGAAGGAGAGAATTCCTGATGTGTAATTTTCTAAGATCCAAACAAATGTTACAAAATCTTAGAGCTTGAAGGACCTTAGAGGTGTTAGGCACAGTGTTGACTCAACTCTGGCTACCAATGAGAATCAAATGGGGAGAAGAAAATGCAGATACCTGGACCTCACCTCCAGAAAGTTCATTTTTATTGGTCTGGGATTGAGCTGGGCATTGGTATTTCTGTTTCTAAAGCTCTCCAGATGATGCTAATGAACAGCGTAGGTGGAGAAAGATGGGAATTGCCAGCTGTGCCTGGGCAAGACCACACTTCAGCCGTGCATGACAAAATGAGAAAAGTAAGACTGGTAGAGTGACCTCTGAACTGGAAAGGCCATGAGGACTATGTGGAGTCTGAACACAAAGGGACCAGGATTCTCTACTATAAAGAAATTGTTCCTTCACTAACTCTTTGGGTTTGCTCACTCATTCACTTAGCAGAATTATCTGGAGTGTCTAGTATGTTTCCGTCATTCTGTTAGGTACGGGGGATACTGGGAGAATAGGAAAGGGATCTCAATCCTTGAGGCATGTCCAGTGGAAAAGACTGATATTAAAAAATAGATTGTAATTATGGTAAGAAAGAGAAGAGAGGGAGGAGGGAGCGAGGGAGAGAGAAACAAAAAGGAAAATAATGAGAGCAGAGAAGATTGTTGGAGTATATTACAGTGAAATCAACCTGGAATTTCTAACCAATAGAATTAGAAAACAAGGAAGAGGTCCTAGGGTGGTTTGTTTACCCTTTGATTTGTTTAGTTAATTTAGCAAGCATCCCAGCAGTATTTCTGGCTTGAATCTAATTATTACAAGAACGTCATCATTTTCAGCAAAATAAATTCAATTCTTTATTCACTGAGCAACTAATGAAGCTTTGTTTTCCCATATTGTAAAAGTGAAAGTGTTGCAAATTGATTTCAGTAATAGTTACGTTTCTTTTGTTACAAGCAACATAAATTATCTTTGACTAACTTAAGCAAAAACAAAACTAACCAACTAAACAAAAACACAAGGGTTATTACTGGAATATTCTGGTAAATATTTACCTTGAAGCAATCAAAGAGCACTTCAAGGCCAGTTCTCTATTAATGTTAATGCAGGAGCTTGCAAACACCAGATTGAGACAGAAGCAGAAAGGCAGAGGAGGTAAAGAAAGGAGGCAGGTGAAGATGGAGGAAAGTGAGAGCAGGAAGGACAGCTGGAAGATTTCTGTTATTGGTTAGGTGGATGGAGCTAGTAAAAGAAACTGCCCAGTGGAAAACTGTGCAGTGAGCTGACTCAAACCCATAGTCTGGGAACAGCTGCATATGAATTTCCTCTGATATATACATATTCTCTAGTCTCATTGATAACTGTATAGAGAAACAGAGGACAGCAATGCCATTCTCTAAGGCTGAAACATTCTCCCTAAAGATAGAAAAATATGAAATTACATTTGGATGAGTGAGAAAAAAATTCTAGTCCTCTAAACTTTTCTGATGTTTCATCTCAAAAGAAAATAGAAATTCCAACTAGAAGGTATGATTTTGAAGTAATGCTTTTGGGACATAAACACAAACAATAAATTTACTCTGTGTGATGATTTGCAGTAGTAATAAGATTATATCTGAAGGCCGTTTAAAATTTGCTATTTACAAAATTATTAAATAAAATTAAAAACAAACAGCTAAATGTAATAGGTGCTAATGAGAATTGATGTTTGTACTTTTAAAAACACATTAGTAGAGTGCTTTGTTTATTATCACTGGCATGTTTATATACTCAAATCCAATAAACACTACAATTGTTTACAACGTGCTATTGCAGGAATAGTCATGCAGTTGAATGAAATAGAATAGCATGAAGAAATAGAAACCTGCTTATAATGGAATATAATATCTCACAAAGGTATTATTTAATTGAATAGGAAGAAACATGGAGTACACAATGTCAAAGTATGGGAATATTGACTAGTTAATTGAAAAGAAACAAATATTTTTACATTATTTCTTCTATAGAAATAAGTCTACATGCATCAAAATTGGATTATTTTTAAGTGCATTACTTTTTTTTTAAAGGAGTTTTTTTTTTAATTTTAGATTTTATTCATTTATTTGACAGAGAGAGATCACAAGTAGGCAGAGAGGCAGGCAGAGAGAGAGAGCTGGGGAAGCAGGCTCCCCACCGAGCAGAGAGCCCAATGTGGGGCTCAATCCCAGGACCCTGAGATCATGACCTGAGTCGAGGCTTAACCCACTGAGCCACCAGGTGCCCCAAGTGCATTACTTTTGCTAGCATTCTTTTCTCCCCCTCCTGGTTTGAAAGAGAAATTGTACCAGATAAGGATAAAAATACCCTTAAAAAAAAAAATTCCATTCCATTGTTTTTCAGTGTTCCAAAATTCATTGTTTATCTACCATATCCAGTGCTCCATGCAATACATGACCTCCATAATACTTTTGATTTAGGATTTTCTTGGAATGTATTAAAAGCAGTCTGTAAAACATTGTTGTCTTTGAGCCTAAATTGTAAATGCATGAGTTTAATCCATATAATGAGTTTATATCTACCAAGGGGCAGAGAGTTTTTCTTTTCCTAACTTTAAAAATTTGCAGATCAAGATAGTATAACAGAAGTGGACTATAATCCTCCAGATTGAATTTTCTCCCTTTTGTTTGAAATTGCAACATAAGACCAGTAAAACCATCCCTTTTCAAATCTCCCTATGAACAGTTTCCCATCTTTTTCAACTCCTGTTTTACTGAAAAGCTAGAGGTCTCCGAATGGAACCCCTTCAATATCCTGGGCCAGCCTTCAACACTGTTATCCACACCTACCCTCATTTCCCCTCATGCTCTTCTGAAAAAGTCAGTGTTTCTCCACACCTGCATCCCTCTTACTATCTCAGTAACTTCCCACTAGTTACTATTCTACAGTTCTCCTACAACTGAATGTTTCCTAGTAGCATGTTAAAATTCTCAAATTTTTCCTTTCCCTTGACTGCCCTTTCCCCGTTTCTTCTTTTCCTCTCTAATCACTGTGTTTCTGTCCCACCTCACTGCTCAGCCAACTCCCATCTTCTTATTGCTGCCATTATTTAAATTATCTCATTCTCACTAAGGTCAGCTATGACATCGATGTCTCTAAATAAATAATATTTTTAGTCTTTTTCCTAGCCGAACTTTCAGAAGCATTTAGCAATGTTGGCCACTCTTCTGGAGTGGCTATTTTCACTAGACTTCTTTGATGACTTTCTTCATTTTACTCCAACTTCTCTTGCTGGAATTTCTCAGTTGCTTTATTGACACTCCCCCCTCCCCGTATCCAGTCCTTAATGTTGAAGTTCTTTAAATCTTAGATTAACTACACTCTAAACTTTCTCCCTAGGGAATCTCATATACATGTATATGAGATATGTATATACAGTGATTCCTAGATTTATATCCGCAGTTCAGAATTTTCCTAATCTAGATCTCAGACTTGCATGTTTAATTGAAGTCCTTCTGATATCTCACTGACTAAAATGACCAATTTCTAGTGAAAATGTGGTTTTCTTCTGAGAAAGAGAAAAAAATGCCCTAGCACCTAAGAACTGCTCTGACATTTAGAGCTTAGCTGTAACATTGTTAACAACTGGCCTGGCACTCACAGGCCGCCAGGCCAAATCATTCTCATTTGGACAGAAACAATCTCACATAACACCAATATCACTGTGACTATGATAAGGTGGAAAAAAAGACCACTTTGTATCTTTTTCTAAGCACAAAGAAAAACGAAGGCTTTATGTAACTCACAAAATAACAAACACTTCCCTCCCCAGCTAATATAACAAACCATTGCTTCCTTGCCAATTACAATCGTTGCCTTGTCTCATCCTGGTATGTAAGATTCATTGAGACACTATCCTAGTATTGTCCTCACTTTCTGCCGTACCCAATCTGGAGCGAAAGAAACTGCTTTCTTGGATTATCCCCCATATGACCCATTCAAAGCCAGTTTCTTTAACAGGCTCTTAGGTGTCCCAAGATTCCCCATGGTGTGCAATATCCCTTGCTGCTGTTTATTAAATTTGTTTATAATAAATTTATTTATTCAAATGCAGATGTTTTCCTAGTGGTAGTGCACTCCGTCTTCTTCATAAAACTTATTCCATAGAAGGCCTGGGTGGCTCAGTTGATTAAGCGACTGCCTTCAGCTCAGGTCATGATCCCAGAGCACATCGGGCTCCGTGCTCCATGGGGAGTCTGACCTTCTCCCCTCTGGTGCTTTCTCTCTCTCACTCTCTCTCTATCAAATAAGTAAAGAAAGTCTTTTTTTTTTTTTCAAAGAACTTATTCCATAAATAGAACTTATCACATAAATATGTAAATGTGTGTGTGTGTGTGTGTGTGTGTGTGTGTGTGTGTGTGTCTCCCATTCAAATACAAGCTCACTCTGGGCAAAGACCATGCTGGCCTTATTCACTGCTGTGTCTTTCAATGTTCAAAACACTACCTCATGAATAGCAGAGTTCTTGTATCATGCTTTCTTGGTTATTTACCTCCTTTAATACTTATTGACTGTACTACACAGGGCTATAATAAATATCTTTAATTGCCAATGTTATAAAACTGATGATTTGTTACTATATTCCTAATTATTGGATGCATTCATCAAACATTTCTAATTAGATACTAGATTCACATGATCAGGAACTGTCTTAGGCTACTTGTTGGTGTTCCTGATTGATGAACTGTCTTAGGCTACTTGTTGATAGACTCAAAGCATACACATAATAGATGTCGTTTGGTTAGATGTTACTTGGAGCTTATGTAATTATTGAAAATGATTGTGCATCAATGATTTCATTAGTGTGCAGTTATTTAATTAGCCTTGTAACAAATCCAGGAGATGCTTCATAATAAGCTAAGGAACATGGGTCTATGTTTGCTATCTCTAGTTTATACCAGTGATATTTTGAGGAAACTCTTTCTTTTGTAAATTAGAAGACTGAATAGTTTATGTATAATAGTTTATGTATGTTACAGGGACACCTTTTGCTAAGCAACAAATCCTTGTTATTAAGAAATTATTGCTTTTAATCCACAGCTATCACTTTACATTGAATTGTGTATTGTGACCTAGCTCTATGTATTTCAGAAATGTTAATATAGTTTAAAACACATAAAGCTTTAAGCTTTTGTTGAATAATTCACATTTTCTCTATTAAAAAAAAATTATTAGACTCTTCCACCAGTGGATGATTTTTATCTTTAGTTACCCTCTAAAGAGTGGGAAAAAAAAGGTAAAGAAGCCCCACATATTCCTCTGGGTAACTTATTTCTCTATATTATCAGGTACTATTCATACCTTCTCTTGTCCTTCGCATCCCTGTATATAAAAAAAAAAAATGGCATCTTCTCTTAGCAGTCCTACATTAAAGACACTTCAAATGCAACACATAGAATACAATTCATTGGCTTTCCCAAATGTATTACTTTTTTTCTTTTCTTTATCATATTAATGTACTACTGTGTATTTAGTTGTAATATTAGGGATATTTCTTCATTTTCTCCCCATGAATGTATTTTAATACATACCAGTTACTGATTATTCTTTCTTTTAAAAAAATCTCTAGAATCAGATGTCTGCTCTCCAATCCTCTTGTCACTATCCACAATCTCCTGCCTGGACCATTGCAGTAGTCTCCTGATACGTCCCTGCCTTGAATTTCACACTACCAATACAAAGATATTTCCCTTCACAGACTATTCTCCAGGTATATTGGACTAATTTCAGCTTCTACAGTGGGTCTTGGTGTCACACATCGCAGTTTTTATACATTTGAACCCTTCTGCCTGGTATGCTCTTCCTTTGGTTTTATTTTTTATTTTGGGTTTTTTAATAAACTACAAAATTCTTACTCATTTTTTGGCCTTCCTTAAATTAATGAGCCAAGGTGATTACATCCCACTTTGTGAAAATTTGCTACTTTTTCCTGCATTGTACTCTACTGATTTATTTATATCTTAACTTCTTGTAAGAATAGAAGCTACCCAGAAACTAGGTGCATGGAAACATCTTTATATCCCAGCACCAAGCTCAATCCCTAACAAATAACAAGCAGTCAAATAATGTGTTGAATGAATGAATGAATGAATGAATGAAATCTGACCTCTAAACTTATAAGAGAAATCCTGTTTTAATTTCAACATGGGATATTTTATCTCTCCATATCTAAAATATTGAATCACACAGATTAAGCCATGAATTTAAAGGAGGCAAATGATTCTTCTCCTTTCTTTCCTCCTCTTCCTCACTCTCTACTCTATCTTCCTCCTTTCCTTTTTCCCTCCTTCCTTCCCTCTGCATATTTTCTTAAGCATGTACTAGGTTCTAGGCACTAAAAATACTGCTGAGGATTTTTCTAGAAAAACAATATTATTTTAACTCTAAAATGACAGATTTGCTATAGAAAAATTTGATGGCCTTTATAAAACTCATCTCATGGTGGCATCAATTTTAGATACTGTCCATCCTCCAAACAAGGGGTGTTCTTATATCTCTGTTGAGTTTTTGGAAAACTTGGAATGCATCATTTGCAAAATATCCATATAAAATAAATTATCAGGTATTTTGGAATCACAAGGTTTGTAAAACCTTGAAAAGTCATTTAGTAAATGTTTATTGGATGAGTCTAACATATTCCCCTGGCTGCAATGAGGAATACATTTATAAAGGGTAAGCAATATGCCTTATAAAAACAGTCTATGGATAGGGACGGGAAGGAAAATAAAATAAGATAAAAATAGGGAGGCAAACCGTATGAGACTCTTAACTATAGAGAACAAACTGAGGGTTGCTGGAGGGGAGGTGGGAGGGAGATGAGGTAATTGGGTGACGGGCATTAAGGAGAGCACGTGATGTGATGAGCACTTAGTGTTATACGCAAGTAATGAATCACTAAATTCTACTCCTGAAACGAGCACTATAGGTCAACTAACTTGAATTAAATAAAATCTAAAACAATAACAAAATAATAGCTATGGATGAAGACCTCTCCAAAATTTTAGTAATAATTTCAAATGTCTTTTCACAACTTTTATCAAAGTTTAACAACTTTTATAATCTGTACTTTTTTCAAAATAAATATGTTTAGCTGAAATAAGCTGTTTTCTCATTTTTATTTGAAAGATTTATTTTCTATTAGATAATGGCACTTTACATATATTTTAAAAGATGTTAAGCAGTTTTTCATTTATTTTTTGTCTCCTCTTAAGCATCTAGCCTTATCCTAAGGACAAATAAATCACTTGGACATAGGCTTTTATTATTTGACACAGAGATCATAAGTAGGCAGAGAGACAGGCGCGGGGGGGGGGGGGGAGCAGGATCCCTCCTGAGCAGAGAGCCCAATGTGGGGCTCGATCCCAGGACCCTGGGATCATGACCTGAGCTAAAGGTAGAAGCTTTAACCCACTAAGCCACCCAGGCGCCCCTAGACTTTTATTATTGAGCTAATTTTGTTCAGTAATATATCTCTTTCTCTTTTAAATTTCTCAGACCACTGAGTAACAAATAGAATTTAAGATTTTAATACGTATTTAAATCAATTTGCATTCGGGTCTTATTACACACAATGCCATTCTGAAATATGTTGATATTTTCATAGAAATTTCAACTATAGGCAAAGAAATACAGAAGGGAACTAATAAATAGGCACACATTAATAGCTTTATAGTCAGTGGTCTTAAAATTACTTGGTATAAACAGTCTTTGAGCAGTAGCTATCTTTGAAGTGCTGAGTAGGGCAGCAGCAAAGCTGAGCTCCAGAGCGAAAAAAGGAAGAGATCAGAGAAATCGATTCGTTTACAGACAGTTTACTCTGAATTTCTTGGATCTCAGTTTTGGTGTATTTCATTAATTTTGGAAATTTCTCTGCTGTTACTTATTTAAATATTTCTTCCATCCCATTCTCATTTCTGGAATTTCAATCATGCAGGTGTTAGACTGATTGATATTGTCCCATAGCTTTTGTATATCCTGCTCTTTTTCTTTTTTATTATTTTTGTGTTGTGCAATTGCTGTCATCTTATCTCTATCTCCAAGTTCAGGGATTCTTTCTTTGGCTGTGTTGACTCTCACAATGTGCCTATCAAAGTAATTCTTCACCTTTGTTGCTATATTTTGTTTGGTTTTATTTTTTTTCTAATATTTCTAGATTCTTTCTTACAACTTTCACTTCTCTGTGTTTATGTTACTTATCTGATCATGTGTGTTCTCTATCTTGTCCATTAGAAACTTTATTAATTATAGTTACTGCAAATTCACAGTCTGATAGTACTCAAATCTGTCATATCTGAATTTGGTTGTATAGTTGCTTTGTCTCTATGGGGTATGTTTCTTCTTGTCTTTTCATAGGCACTTTTGTTTTGGTCTGAAATTTGATATCCTTATTAGGACAAATATAATTATATTTGTCAAATATAATGTTTTTATTTTGGCAAACTATACACAAGGTAAATTTTTCTATTTTAACCACTTTTAAGGTTCACTTCAGTAGCAGGGAAAAGCAGAAGGGTGGAATTTTTGGATGTTCTGATTAGGCCTTAATCTTAGACAAAAATGTGTCCTTGGGTCTTCAGGGTGTGGCTTTTGCAGTGCTTCTCTTCCCACTGTAGCACTGTGCCCAGAACGTATTCTTAACCCTCCAATGGGGATAGTGGTTGTTTCTGCTTATTTGTCTCTTTTCTGTTCCCTTCCTCCAGCTGCAGGGGTTTCCTGCTAGGGTCCTAGGGTGAAAAGGGAGATGGGTCTAAATGTCTTTGGCAGTGGCTGCTAGTCCCTTCTCCCAGCCAGCATCAGATCAAAGATTGTTCTTGGGATTCTCTTGAGAAGTGGGTAGTAGGAATGAATAGATCTCTTATAATTATATCAATACTGTCATTAAGTCAAAGAAAGGTGATTAATCACTAAGTGTAAGGATGGGGATAAAGCTGTTGGAAGTTCAAGGAGAAAGAAGTAGGTATGCCAGTGTTCTAGGAGAATGAATAGATGTCAGAAATATAATACAACTCCTGGGTGGCATTATAAACCCACTTGAGATGTATAGTCATACATTTACATTGAGACATGTCACCATACCTGGGTATTTTTTATTTACATCTCCATCCAACCTTCTGTTTAACCTAACTATTCAGATTTTTTAAATTTTTTGAGGATATATTTTTATTTTTAGGAATTTTAATTAATTTTTGTTAAATCTACTTACTTATCTACTTACCTATCTTTGAATATAAGAGTTAAAGCAGTTGGTTTGAGATCCATATACTCTTTTTACTTGAGCAAATGCTCATAAAGGAAATAAAAGAAGGCAGATGACTCAATCTAATCTTGTCAAATGTACCTCTAGGTAGGTAGACTAATGATATTTGCTAGAAGGGAGAGACCTTATTTATTGAATGCCCTTAGTAGAATGTTCTTGGCTAAAAGATTAGTTATACCAAATAAACCCAGAATCAATGAGTCATGACTCCCTAGAGAAAGTTAGTATGTAGTAGAACTCTTTGGAGCTTAAAAATTGGTAATATTTTATTATTTAAGAGCACTTTGTGCTGTGAGAAAACTTTCTAAACCTCACTTGGTGATCTCCTCTGTGATTGTAAGTCAGGGAGTCTATGTCCAATGCAGGATGGAAGGACCTAGGGAGTCATACAAGATGTCTTAGACAGATGTCTTTCTACATTATCTGTTTCTTTTCCTGATTGTCTGTGTTTCTTTAATAAACTTGGCTAATCAGTCTGATTTGACAATCCAATTCTGTGTGTCAGCTCACCTCCCTATCTTCTTCTTCTTCTTCTTTTTTTTTTTAGATTTTATTTATTTATTTGACACAGAGAGAGATCATAAGTAGGCAGAGAGGCAGAGAAAGAGAAAGGGGAAGCAGGCTCCCTGCCAAAGCAAGGAGCCCAATGTGGGGCTCGATCCCCAGACCATGGGATCATGACCAGAGCCAAAGGCAGCGGCTTACCCAACTGAGCCACCCAGGCATCCCTTCCTATCTTCTTTTATTTTATAAACTGTTTCATGCATACTTATCTTGAAGTTTCTTTCATATTGTTTGCGATATTTTGATTTATAATAATAAGATACATATTTGGTCTTTATCCTGGCCAAGACTCTAAGGCCCTTGGAATTATCTAAGTGATAAATGCATCTCTAATGGTTTCATTTTTTATTCCTTGTAAGACCTTTCAACGACATCTGAGTTCGTGTTAATGAGGTGATTTTGGAAAGATTCTAGATAAGCACAGAATGGAAGTTGTTTGCCAGGGTAACCAACCATGTGAGGAGAGGGTTGGAAGTTCCAGTCCTACTTCTTTGGGAAGGGGGGTGGGACTGGAGGTTGAATTATTCCCCATTGGTCAATGATTAATCAATCATGCCAGTGTAATGAAGCCTCCATAAAGAACTTTGAAGGACAGAATTCAGAGGGCTTCCAGGTTGCCAAATACATGAGGTGCTGGAAGGATGGCATTCCTGGAGTGGGTGAAGTTCCACATCCCTTCCCAAAGACCTTGCCCTGTGCTCCTCTTCCCTAAGGCTATTTATTTGTACCCTTTGAAATATTTGTGATAAATCAGCAGTAGTAAGTAAACCACTTTCCTGAGTTTTTGAAGCCCTTTTAGCAAATGACTGAACCCAAGGAGGGGCATGGGAACCTTTGATTTATAGCTAATTGGTCAGAAGCACAGGTAACAGCAGATTGGTGTCTGAAGTGTGGGGAAGAAGGGGACACTTGTGGGTCTGAGTCCTTAACCCATGGGAACTAGAGCTATCTCCAGGTAGAGAGGGTCAGAATTCGGTTAAATTGTAGACCATTCAGCCAGTGTCTGCCAAAGAGTTGGAGAATTTCTTGGTGTGGGAGTAAAACCCACACATTAGGAGTACAGAGTATTCCGTGTAGTATGTAAACAGAAAATAGAGGAATTTTCCCTTTAACTTTTGTTTTTGTTGTTACAAAGTTACAGTGCTACTCTTCTTGTGTGGATAATTTTCTGAAACACTGTCATATTTGTGCATAGCTAAGTAAATCTTTATTAAATAAAGAAATATATAGTTTATGAATTTCTTAGATACACCAAAAGTATAATCCATAAAAAAAGATAACTTGCTTTTATCAAAACTAACAACCTTTGTGTTTCAAAAACTACCATTATGAAAATGAAAAGACAAGCCACACATTGCAGTAAATATTTGCAAATGATATATCTAATAAAGAACAGTGCACCTAAAATATAATAAAAGACAAACAAAATGACCAAAATATGTAAGGGAGATTGTACTACAGAAGATACATAAATGGCTAGTAAGCAAATTAAACAATACTCAGTATCATTAGCAATTATAGAAATACAAACTGAAATTGCAGCAAGATATCACTATATATCCACCAAAACGTCTATAATCAAAAAGACAAAATACCGAGAGTTGGTTAGGATCTGGAGAAACTACATCCTTTATTCAAGATTGCCAGGAAGATAAAATGATACAGTTGCTTTGGGAAAGAGTTCAGCAATTTCTTAAAAAGTTAAACATAAATGTACCATATGATGCAACAATTTCACTTCTGGGAATTCGTTCAAGACAAATAAAAACAAATCCAAATGTATGGATATAGGATCATTCATAGCACTATTTTTCATAATATTCCCAAACTGGGAACAATCAAAATGTCCATCAAGCAGTGAGTGAATAAACAAAGGAGAGTATTTCATAATAAAAAGGAACCAACCACTGATACATGCAGCAGCATTATGCTAAGCATAATGAAAGAAGACAAATGCAAAAGACTACATAAAGCATGATTCCATTTATATGAAATGATCAGAAAAGGCAAATTTATAGAAACAGGAAGCAAATCAGTGCTTACCTCGGTCTGCTGGGGATAGTGTGGATTAAGTGTGCAGCACAAAGAAAAGTTTGATGGAAATGTTCTAAAACTGGATTGTGCAGATGGTTACACAAGTAAATACATTTTCTAAAACTCGCTGAATTGTGTACCTCCAGTGGAGAATTTGGTGGTATATAAATTGTATCCCAATAAAGCTGCTAGAAATTTTTTTTCAAAAAACTCTAATTTGATGGGTTAATGGGCAAAGTAGTCATATGGTACTAACATAAATCGCTTCCTGGGGGATGCTCTTTCCTCAGAGAAAAAGCAGTGATTCTTTGAGAAACCAAAGTTGGGGACTTGCTCTTCAGGTTCAGTAGGAGAAATTGGATTTTTTCTTTTGTATCACATCTAGAAGTTTTTAAATCAAATTGACCTATTCACATTCACTAAAATTACATTATGCTGAATTATGGACAAAAAGCCAAAGGAAGGAAATACAATTTCCCTTACAAATGATGAACTATAAGAATCCTTTATATTATAAGGTAAGCTGCTTTCCAATTTGTCTTTGCCATTAATAGTCTATTAACCAACTATATAGTGGGGAATATGAAATGGCAGGTAGCATTTTTGGTATTAGACTCAGTGTGTCATAAAGTTATATTTTATTGCATGGGGCTGTTTAGCAATTTCCATATGCTTTATAGCTTCCTACCATCCAACTTACTAACTCTTTGAAACACTCCTTTTTTGGAAGTAGCAGTTTATGCTGCTACACAAAATAATTTCTAATATGGAAGCAATGTACGTGCAACACTTCCAGATACATTTTAAACATCAATTCATTTGTGTTTTTCCCTCACACATTTGGCATATGAGTCTTCTTTTCCTGCTGTTATTCTTAATTATATAGAATAGCTTTTTTTCCTGCCAGCTCTTTTGGTTTCCTCAGATGCAAGCGTGTTAGTTACTTGATTGCTAAAGATTATAAGGTTCAGAGAAGTTCAGGTCTTGATGTAGATGCATCCCAAAGGGCAGGCACGTGAGCGTGTGTGTATGTGTGTGTGTGTGTGTCCATTATTTCCCGTATCATTAAAACATTGTCTTCTGAGTGAGAAAGTTCTGAAGCTAAATGAAAATCATAGATTTTTCTTATTAAGATTTAACAAATGACTTAAAAATAAATTTAACAAGTAATAAAGGTATTGACATAAAATGATTAGGTATGTTATATATTAAATACACACATATACATACCTATATACATATACATATATATACATATGTAATATTATGTGTATATACATACATGTAAAACATGCATTTATATACACATATAATAGACACTATTTAGCCAGGGCACCATTATTAGAGTTTCAATTCTTGTTTTAAAAAGAATTATGGTACCATTTTATCAGTTCTACTTCTAGAAAGATACATATGTAAACAAAAGCCAATGTACCAGGTAGTTACTTCCATTTGTTCATTCATTTCAAAATTCATTTTTCCCTAATAGCATTTATGGAGTTCTTATTATCTAGGGATTGCATCAGGAATACAGATATAAATAGGATCTCATTCTTCCATCGAGAAGTTTTTAGCCTCCCAGGGAAGACAAATATACAAACACATTTATGTATTAATGTATTATAGACTATGTGATGTATTAGGGAAACATAAGGAAAACCCAATAGAAGATTTCTTCTCTCATTATGGAAAGGGGTTACATTATGTGAGCAAAAGCCAGTAAGTGTATTAAAGCAGCATGAAGAGGTTGAGAACTAGGGTAGCTAAGTAGACAAATTTGGGAAGTGGGGATAGAACCTAATGTTAGCTAATAACTAGGTTAAGAAATGTTTTAGATGTCATACTGAGGCATTGCATTATTCCTCTGGGTAATGGGGAGACAGTAATTCATGTAAAAATGAAGAGCAACCAAATCTAATCTGTATGTAGCACATAATTCTCAAGAAACACATTTTTTGTCTATAAAATTAGATTACATACCCTTTCTGTATCCCATTTCTTAGGCATAATCCACCCTTTGGTGCTGAAACAGCTTCCTGAAAGTGTCCCGCAGTTCTTTCTTTCCTAAGCTATTGTCTGCTAAGGTTGGAAAGGAAGCCCTGGGATCTATCTTGTCCATCACTGTTCTGCTTTAGCTGACTAAGGGCAGGGGTGTCCCTGCTGAAACCTCATTCTCCCTTCAGCTCTGCAGGGCATGCCACTGACCAGGCAGTGACTTTGGCTTAGGGCTAATAGTGGTACCACAGAGAAACAAAATCACAACCCTCAGAAGCAATGGCTCCGAGCATCTATAGATACAAACCCGATGCCAAAATCCCATCTTCACCTTCTGCCTAGTCCCATATCTGTCTCTGTGCAGCCAGAAGGAATGTATATACTCACCAGGAAGAAAATCCCATGCAGGCAGCTTCATGCTTCACAGTCCTGGCTTCATTATCTCAACTCTTAGTCCAAGGTCAGCTTTATTTCCTCTCCCAGGCTATGTCTTTCCAGGATATCTTTCAAGAATATATTCTGTAATTCAGATTTTTCCTTTTAGGGAAACTCTTCACCCTTAACTCTCTGAGACAGATGAAACAATAACAGAATTAACACAAGTCCTATAGTCTGGCTTATTTGGTATTGAGAAAAAAAAATCACTTCTATCTCATTCTGTTCCTCATCTCCAGGGATAATTGCTTTTGAAAGTTGTGCATATTTTCCTCAACTTCTCTCATTTAAATATAAACATCCATGCATATATAAATACACAATAAATATTACCTTTTGCAAAACTTGAATCAATTTGCAACTTGCTTCTTTCTATCTAGCAGTGTATCAAAAATGTATGTGTGTATATATATGTATGTGTGTGTGTACATGCACACATACATACATCATTCTTTTAAGTGGTTGCTAAGTATTCCAATATATTGATATGTCACTTTTAAATTTTAATCTGACCTATTGATGGGCATTTTATTGTTTCCAAATATTGCACTTTTTTAATAGTGTTTCAATAAATAAACTTAAATTTTATTTGAATCTATTCATGCTTTAATTTCTCTAGACTTCTTTTTGAGATATGGAATTTCTTGCTCAAAGGATAGGCATATTGAATATTTGAATACAATATTACCAAATAACTCTTCCATAATCACTACATAAATTGCCCATTTTCTAACATTCTAATAAACACTGGATGTTATTAGTCTTTTTCTTTTGTTTAAATTGACATTTCTTTCACTATAGTCAGGTTGATCATCTTTTCATATTTTATTGGCCATAGGAATTATAATTTATGTTAGTTGCATGTTTTTCTATCAGGTTGCTTATTTTTTATTTATGAAAGTTTTTTAATAGAACAATAGTGACCAATTATCTATTTTTACATAGGAGAATTATTATATATAATGGCTGAAATCTGTCCTCAGCCAACTGGCAATTTCTTCCTTTCTCTTATTTACCTCTTACTTTGTAGTGAATATCATTAAACTCTGTGTGTGTGTGTGTGTGTGTGTGTGTGTTTTGTGAGTGTACATGAATAGCCAAATATTAGTCTTATTCTCTATGATCTCAAAGTTTTGTTTCTGGCTTAAGAAAGACCCTAGCATGGGGGCGCCTGTGTGGCTCAGTGGGTTAAAGCCTCTGCCTTCGGCTCAGGTCATGATCCCAGGGTCCTGGGATCAAGCCCCGCATCGGGCTCTCTGCTCTGCAGGGAGCCTGCTTCCTCCTCTCTCTCTGCCTGCCTCTCTGCCTAGTTGTGATTTCTCTCTGTCAAATAAATAAAATATTAAAAAAAAAAAAAAGAAAGACCCTAGCATGAGATTCTATGGATAATCTCCTAATTTATTTTCTGGTTAAGTCATGATTTTTGTTCCACTTTTAGATTGTTAAATATTTGAAATTTATTACATACATATTAGAAAATATTTTATTTGTATTCTCTTTTAAATGGTTATTTAGACTTTTATTATGATTTTCCTGAGGCCCGAGAATCATAAGGAAAAGAAAGAAAGTTTGTCTGTTAATGGGGAGCTATACATATACAGACACAGGAGTGATTATATGAAACACAGAGTGCCAAGAGGTATAAAAGAGTACCCTGATTGAAAATCACCAAAATGATAGCTAATGTGTAAATGATGCTTATTTTGTGCCAGACTGTGTATTAAGCATTTTTCATGCATTTTTAAGAACTTTCGTGCAACTCTATAAACTAGATTCTACAGATTTCAAAAAAAGAAGTTGAAATTGTAAGAGATGAAATAATTTATCCAGGTCTTACTGAGTATAAAGATCATACCTTAACCAATATGGTATTGGGTTTCTAGACATGGAATTTTGTGTGACACAGTGAGTTACTCTCATTAGAAGAACAAAGGTCTAGGTGGAGTGGTGGTGAGTACAGCAAGGCATGTATTTGAAATCATGTTAATTCAGGCCTTATGGGGATGTATGTGCTCAGAAAGAGCTGCTAGTTAAAATCAACAGGAAAGAATGTACAAACTATTTCAATGTGTCAATATACATATGAAAAACTTCACAAAAGTCCTATCTGTTTGTCTCTATTAGCAATCCAGTGTAATTGGAGCAGTAAAACTGAAATACCTCACTTGGTGGTCAACATTGCTTTCTGTTATCTACTGAAGACTCTCTTCCCTTCTTCAAAAAAAAAAAAAAGTGGGAAAAAAGTTGTAGGAGGTGTTCTAATACTGGCTTGAGAAATTAGTGATGAAGGGATGAGAGAGAGCAAAATAAACAACGTAGTAGAATAGTAGGGAGAACATCTCCACAGGCAAGTAAGGAAGTCACGGACATATGGAGCAATGGGCAGCATGGTGGAGGAGGATGGAGAGTCACTCCACAGAGAGGTAAGAAATAGTGGATAGATAAAGATGGAAAGTAAAGGCAATGTTCAGAGTATTAGGATAACTCCTGGGAATATATGTGGAACCAAGGGAGAAGTCAATGTTGACCCACTGGGGCAGAATGTAAGAGCTCTAACTTTTCTCAGTTAGTGATATGATGAAGTCAAGAGTTTAAGAAATCCCTGGTCAGTGTACTCCCGATCTGGCCCATAGTCAGTCAGCGAAGAGCAAGATCATCTATTCTATTTTCTAAACAATATTTGACCATCAGAGATCAATTACACAGAATGAATATTGTGCATTATACTATTTTCAAAATTAAACATTGGGTTTTTTTTTTTTTTTGAGCCCTGTCAAATTGTGACATTGCCAGTGATTTTAATAGGCCTTTCAAAACACCCAGGAAATTGGCCCGTTATTTTTACCTTTCTCTGTCTTCCAAAGAGTTTGCATTCCCGTCAGGATTATTTCCAAAAATAAATAAGCCCACAAGCAATACCTTAGTAACTGTCTTTCACTTCTGAAACCTTCAGGCTGCAGAGGTTTAACTGTTCCCCTCTGTATCTTTCAAGCAAGTAAAAAGTAAATCCAGAAATATGGAGAGAAAAAATTGTCCTAACAATATTTTAATTGATATTATCTATGGTATAGAGATGGATATAACATTGTCAAATAGATGTGAAATAAAACATGGAATTTAGTTAAATAAATGTCTATAATTTAAGAAACCAATAAAATAATTATCTATGAGTTTTATCATTTGCATACATTCCATTGTATACAACTTTGCAAGAAATCTATTATCAAACAACCAAAAAAACTATATAAGGAAGAACCATGAAAAGATACTGTTTTCATTATGGTAAGAAAAATATATATATAAAAATCTTCCCCAGTCACTGTTAAATTGATTGCGAATATTGACTTATGAAATATCACTGAGAAAATATATATGTATAATTTTAAGTGTGTAGTTAAAACCAAAAAATAGGGGCGCCTGGGTGGCTCAGTGGGTTAAGCCCCTGCCTTCGGCTCAGGTCATGATCTCAGGGTCCTGGGATCGAGCCCCACATTGGTCTCTCTGCTCAGCAGGGAGCCTGCTTCCCCCTCTCTCTCTACTTGCCTCTCTATCTACTTGTGATCTCTCTATATATATCAAATAAATAAAATCTTTAAAAAAAAAAAAACCCAAAAATATCAGTGCTAGGAAAACGAGACTATGTCATTTTGTGACCCTCCTTTCCTTAGAAAGTCTTAACTACTTTGAATTCTTAGCAGAAGCATTAGCATTAGCCTATATTAGTGGAAATAGAGACTCAGCAGTGACCAGCAGAGCAGAGAGGCTTCTCCACCCTGTTCTATTCCAAACTCAAGTTGACATGACTTTATGCAAGTCAGTTAACTGCCCAAAGAGATTTGGACTCAGTCTCCTTTTCTGTTTCAAAAATTAAAATGGCCTTACCAATAGGTTGTGTTTTGTTTTCCCTGGTTTCCAGAGCAATTTTGCTCATAGTCCTATAGATTTTAGTTGTGGAATATTTTTCTCAGCTGGTGGAACTGGAAAACATAGTTTCTGGTAGCTGAACAATTACTGATCCTGCCAATAAAAGAGACATATAAAAAATTTAAACTGGCAGATTAATATTTATGTAGTTATAGCAATCTCTTTTTAAATGAAAATCTGGTATTAAGAAAAGGAAAATTTAGGGGCACCTGGGTGGCTCAGTGGGTTAAGCCTCTGCCTTCAGCTCAGGTCATGATCTCAGGGTCCTGGGATCGAGTCCCGCATCAGGCTCTCTGCTCGGAAGGGAGCCTGCTTCCTCCTCTCTCTCTCTGCTTGCCTCTCTGCCTACTTGTGATCTCTCTCTCTGTCAAATAAATAAATAAAATCTTTAAAAAAAAAAAGGAAAATTTAGTATTCGAATAATCCATTAGAAATATAAAATAATATTTTAAGGCTTTTGAAAGTAAAATTATCTGCTACCTAAATTCTACCAAAAACACACTTGATTAAATTTCTATTTAAGTGTTTTTTTTAATGATCATGCCATTTATATTTGAAGTAGTCAAAATTCTCTGTCAATATAAAGTCAGAAACCAGACTACTATCTTATCCTCTTACCCAGAGAATCACCTTGAATAAGGTAAAATTCATAATATTTGTCTTTTATCAAGTTCCAAATGCCAAAAGCTATGACAGGTAACTTCTGATATTCCCTAACATAGGTATCACTATTAAACATATTTTACAGATGAAAAACTGAGGCTGGTGTTAATTTGCCCAAGGTCACACAGATGGTAAGTCTGGGAGTCAGAATGCAAACTCAGTAGTACTCTGTGCTCTTAAGCCCATACCTTAACCAGTACACATTACTGTTCTTCAAAGAAACAAATGAAAATACTTTTCATTCTATATAACCATTGTAAACCCCACATAATAAATTCTTTTTTTGAATTTGTCACAAAGGAAAACATTTATTTATTCTAAGGAAATTTTATGCTTCATTTAATAAGATAATAATGACTAACATTTTTTTAACGCTTCCTGTGTGCCCACAAGTGTTCTGAGCAATTTCCTCATTAACTCATTTAATTCTCATGATTATTTAAGGAGGTATATATGTATCTATGTATTATTATTATTATTATATGTGGAAAATGAGGTCAATAACCTTCTTAGTTATACTCAACATGAAAAAATTTTGAAAAAATTCATGACAAAAGCACCATAAGAAATGTAACAATAAATGGCAAACCAAGAAAATATATCTGTAACTCATATGTGTGTTAAATAAGTCCCTCTCAGTGACAAAAGTATGGAAACCAGAACCAATATAATTTGGGGGAAGTGGGAGCTGATGACATCTTTTATAACAAATAATAGGAAATTCAAGATACAAATGACCTGAGACTCCATGAACTCAAGTAATATCATCAGATCTTTCTCTTTCTCTTTTCCGGTTTCCATTCCTCATTTCCTCTCTTCTCAGATCTATTTTCTTCTGAATGTTTTCTTCATTCTTTACCACAATATGTGGGCTTCCCCCAGGCAGTTTGAACAAAGTAGAGGCACAGATAACAGGATACATGTAACCATCAAATTTAGCAGTCTTAGGGGAAAGAAAGTATCTCTTTCCCAACACCTGACAGAAAGTTCCACAGGTCTCTGAGTGAATTCCGTGCTTCACAGGTTTATTTGTGGGCCAGTGCCTGTGGACAGAAGAATGGGGAATCTTTAAATGCACAGACCATTTTCCATTACTAAGGAGTCAGATCTACAGTGAGGAAGTACAATTTCCACAAATCAAGTTGTAGGCTGTTGCCAAAACAGAGTAGGAAGATAAAAACAAATCTGTAACTGCATTCCCCCCTTTAGTTGCCCACTCTTTCTCCATTCACATAATTCTACAAAGTTTCTTTTCTTATATTAAAAAACAATTACAAAAATGAAAGCCAAGCCAGTCTCCTTTCCAATGAGAAAAAAGCCATATTCCATTATGGCTTCCAAAAGCATATCCAGGATATTTGGAAGATAGAGTTTCCTCTGCTTGAGACCCAGCTGGTCATACTACAACCAATTACAAAATAATCAATTTATCCACCCCTGATATCTGCAACAAATAGTAGTGACAAACCCTACAGAATATCTTTAATAAAATACCTTCTGTGCTATTGGACAGGGATGATGGAAGGAAATAACGACACTGGAGACAAGTCTTGTCGTTTCTCTTTCTGGCAGCCACTGGCTTTGACTGCTATTGGTTTCTACCTTATCCATTGTCCTCTATATTTACCTGTGAAAGGAGTGTTGGAAAAGACTCCTCTGCTATGGTCTGCCCAGTCTTAGCCTCCCATTGCTTATTAGGATGGTTTCTAAAGCCTAGTCATTGACTTAGGAATTGGAGACTGAAAGACTTACACTTGCCTGAATGGGATTTCTCTATGACTTTCTTCCATAATACAAAGTGAGATGAAGTGACATGTGTCATTCATGAATGACAGGGTCTACTCAATTCTTCATATTTTCTTCCCACTGCATTTGAGATGAAGTCTTCATTGTCCTGGGTCCATGCATAATTGCAATGAACACAGCTTTCCCCTGACTCATATTCATCTTATAATATCATCAAGAAATAAACTTTTATTTAATAAGCTCCTGATCCTTGGGATCCTTTTTTTATGACATTACCTAAGCTATTCTAACTGATACAAAGTGTGCTAATATCAAAAAAGAGGATGATCATATTTAGAGGACAAAATTAAACGTGTCCATGAAAAGCAATTCATAAATTGGACTTCACTAAATTTAAAAACTTCTGCTCTTTGACAGACACTATTAGGAGAATGAAAAGAGAATTTACAGACCAGAAGATATTTGTATTTCCAATATCTGATAAAAAAATTTATATCTGAAATAACTTGTTTCTGAAATTTATAGAGAACTCTCAAAATTCAATTATAAGAAAACAACCCAATATAAAAACAGCTAAAGATGTGAATAGATATTTCATCAAAGAAGATACATAGACAGCAAGTAAACACAGAAAGAATGCTCCACATTTTAGCAAATAGGAAAATTCAAATTATAACAAAATGAGAACATTGTATCTTTATTAGAATGACTAAAATGAAAAAGATTTACCATGCTAAGCATTGGTGAGGAGGTAAAGGAATTTCACTTCTAGGTTTCTTTAACCAAGATAAATGAAAACATATTTCCATAAAAAGACTCAAGTGTGAAAGTTCATGGAAGCTGTATAAAAGTATTCATGTTTGTCAACAGGTGAACAGACCACAGAATGTCACCAACAGTTAGAAGGAAGAACAACTGATAACTCCAACAATATGGATTAATTTCAAAATACTTATTCTGACTAAAAGAAACCAGAGCAAACAAACAAACAAAAAATCACATATTGTGTGATTCCATTTATATAAAGTTTAGAAAGTGCTAAGTATAACAAGAAACAGAGCAGTGGGTTCTTGGAGATGGGAAGGGTAGGAGCAGAGAGGGACAAGAGAGAGATGCCAAAGAGGCATGAGTAAACTTTTCAAGGTGACATATATATTCATTATCTTGAATTTGGTGATGATTTCAACATAGTCATGTCAAAACTTACCATTTTGTACACTTTAAACACGTGCTGTTTATTATGTCCATTATGCCTCAGTAAAGATGTTAAAAATTTCATACAACTATACACTTTTTTAAAGGAGTGAACTTTATGGAATGTAAATTATACCTCAAAATTATGTCACCTGAACAATGAAAATATTACATATAAGTCATAAAAAAGTTATTTAAAATAGTAAAAGGAAAATAAAGAAAGAGGGAAAATAGTGTTTTAGAGGTTGAAAATAAAAGATGTTTGCCTCATCTAGTAAAGCTGCTACTTCTCCTGGACGTGTCAAACCACTTCACTGTTAGTCACATTGCCTTTCTGCTATGAAACTCAGTTTCCCCATTCCCAAGGACCAAACAATGGTTATTTTTTAATGAAGTCCTTGGATTAAGAAAAAACACTCATTGGAGCACCTGGGTGGCTCAGTAGGTTAAGCATCTGCCTTTGGCTCATGTTATGGTCCCAAGGTCCTGGAATGGAGGCCCACATGGGGCTTCCTGCCCAGCGGGGAACCCGCTTCTCCCTCTCCCTCTGCCTGCTTCTCTTTCTGCTCATTCTCTCTCTCTCTCTGTCAAATAATTAAATAAATATTTTTAAAAAGAAAGAAAAAGCACTCACAAACCAACACATTCTTCATTCTTTATCCTATGTTAAAATAGAAATGCAGGGATGCCTGGGTAGCTCAGCTGGTTAAGTGTCTGCCTTTGACTCAGATTATGATCGCAGGGTCCTAGGATTGAGTTCCTTGTCAGGCTCCTTGCTCAGCAGGGAGACTGCTTCTCCCTCTTCCTGCCATTCCCCCTGCTTGTGCTCTCTCTCTCCCTGACAAATAAATAAAAATCTTAAAAATACAAGTGCAGATCTTAAAAGTGACCAGAGATGAGAAAAATCAGTTTTGTATATGCTTGTGTTTGCCTCACAGAGGAGGGAAACAACCACCATTTTTTTTTCTTTCATCTCCAACCATATGCTTTTTAATTCAAAGTGAAATTTATAGTTCATCACTATTGTGATGACTTATCTGACTGCCAAGGACTATAGCTAATTGGTGATTTCAACATCCAAGCATTGTTTGGTGAATACATATGAAATAGCTTTTGGATTTTCTAGCTAAAAGAAGAAAAAAATGGAATAAAAAAGCATGCATGCTATGAGGTGTTTCAGAATTCACCATAGATTGGTCATTCAGTTCACAATTTAGCCATAGCTCTTCAATCAAGTTTCCTCAACTGAATGGAAATATGAGTTAGACCAATTTCAGGAATCCAAATTTTCTTCAGGTGCCTTCATGTTAGGGGAGTTACCCAATTTGAACTGAATCAAATTTAAATTAGTCTTATGGTCATAAAAAGTTACGAATTTATTTCCTTACCCGAATAAAATACATTCTTAATTAACAATAATAATTAGATTTTACCAGGTTCCAACATGAGGGAAAAGATAATGAGACTACTTGCCATGTTATCAGTAGGTTGTAGGGAAGGAAGGCAGCTGAAATATGGTTATAGGAAGAAAGGAGATTAGGTGAGCTAATAAAATATCCCTTTATTCAGGGTTGACAAAAACGCTTTTCTTTTGACCATAAGCTGGATGAAATACTTACATTCTAATTTTTAAATGTGTGAGTTCATATGTATTGATTTTAGTATACATAATAATGTCATCATTATACAAATTATTATATACATTTTTGTGTATGTCAGTTGTGTTTCACTATCTTGTAAAGCACATTTAAATGATCAGAGGCTGAATATTCTGAATTACATCTGAATTACATCTTTAGCATATTTCTTAAAATGATTGTTTTGGAGCCACTGAAGGAAATACAAAATTCACAGTGAGGTAACTGGAAAAATGCCATTTGAGAACTTCTTATCTTGCACTTTAACCCCAATTAATCCACTTCACTGTCTTTTATTGTGAATACTTATGAAACTATTTCCTGATTTCCCTTGACTCTACAATGGTTTTGGTTCATAGACTTAACTGGATCTTTTCTTAACTCTAAAAGGTCAATGACAGAGGTTTGCCTTAATATATTTTCAAAAGTATAGGTCATGGTCAATTGGGAGAGTGTTTTCTTTACAAATTACTCCTATGAAGGCAATAGGAAGGGTTTGAAAGCTTGCTTCCATTGTTTTTCTGACTCTATGGTATTATGTATGCATTAATTTTCCTAGAAGAGTTACTTTAGAATCATATTATTTTCAGTTGTGTCTTCATTGTTCAGTGGAGTTTCCAATCCCAGTGATATCATAACTAGCTAGAGCTCTATAGAAACAACACTGGCAATTTCCTTATCTCTGAAAAATTTGGAATGTATAATTTTGTTCTTTTTGCATTCCAGTGACATAAAAATAGAATGGTACTTCTGCATAACAACATCAAAAGTAGGCAAAATTTCTGAATGTCTTCTCCTTTCCTTCTGTTTCTTAAAACTACAACAAAACTTTAGCATAATGTTGTTGGGCTGCTTATTGAATGATGCATATAGGCCTGAAATAATCTGGAAAAATTTAGTGCTCTAGAACTTTCAACCACTTGTCATCAAAATTTATGGTTCATAGTTCCTGTTACCTCTTTTCCTCCTCCTCCTCCTCCCCCTCCTCCTCCTCCTCCTTCTTCTTTTTTAAGATTTATTTATTTATTTGACAGACAGAGATCAGAAGTAGGCGGGGGGCGGGGGGGGAGCAGCTCCCTGCTGAGCAGAGATCCTGGTGCAGGGCTTGATCCCAGGACCTTGAAACTGTGACCTGAGCTGAAAACAGAGGCTTAACCCACTGAGCCACACAGGCGTACCCCCCCTTCTTCTTCTTCTTATTTTGATTTCATCTTTTTTCGAGCATACTAAGAGCCAAATAATGCTCAATAAATCCATCACACAGATTGATTTTCTTTATTTTCTCAGGATCTTGTATGGTACTGAAAACAAACAAATAAAAAGGATGAATGAATGCTTGGACACCATATTTGTAGTTTTCATTTTGGTAGGAATCACATCTAACTAAATCTTAATTAATTGAAATCTGAATGGTAACTTCTCAAAGGCAGCATTTTATTTATAACTTTGTACAAATACTAACTCAAATTAAACTGTAAATGATATTTAAGTTTACCAACTCTACTTCCTCAAAAGAAAAAGTTCCTACTCACAGAATAACCAAGTTGTTTCCAAACAGGTCAAAACTCCCGTTTGGCAATTTAACTCCCCAAGCATCTAGAATCACTGAGGCATCCACACAGGGTCTGTTAAGAACTGTAAACTTTCTCTGTAGAAATGACTAATGACTTCACAAAGTGGATTTGAGGGGGGCACACTCCCACAGGAATCCTTTAGGAGAAGGAGCAAAACCCTCAAAATTAGCATTTCACAGTATTCAAGCTTCCAAAGAGAAAGGGATTTTGTTGAGAAGCTTGAGAATCTGTTAAATAAACACACCAGAGTGTCAAACAGGAACCAAAAATCCATACTTTGGCCTGCTTCTCAGTATCAGCTCTTCTTCTTTTATTTATTTATTTATTTATTTATTTATTTATTTATTTATTTTCAGCGTAACAGTATTCATTGTTTTTGCACCACACCCAGTGCTCCATGCAATACGTGCCCTCTCTATTACCCACCACCTGGTTTCCCAGCCTCCCACCCCCCGCCCCTTCAAAACCCTCAGGTTGTTTTTCAGAGTCCATAGTCTCTCATGGTTCATCTCCCCTTCCATTTTCCCTCAACTCCCTTCTCCTCTCCATCTCCCCATGTCCTCCATGTTCTTTGTTATGCTCCACAAATAAGTGAAACCATATGATACTTGACTCTCTCTGCTTGACTTATTTCGCTCAGCATCATCTCTTCCAGTCCCATCCATTTTGCTACAAAAGTTGGGTATTCGTCCTTTCTGATGGAGGCATAATGCTCCATCGTGTATATGGACCACATCTTCCTTGTCCATTTGTCCGTTGAAGGGCATCTTGGTTCTTTCCACAGTTTGGCGACTGTGGCATTGCTGCTATAAACATTGGAGTACAGATGGCTCTTCTTTTTACTACATCTGTATCTTTGGGGTAAATACCCAGCAGTGCAATTGCAGGGTCATAGGGAAGCTCTATTTTTAATTTCTTGAGGAATCTCCACACTGTTCTCCAAAGTGGCTGCACCAACTTACATTCCCACCGACAGTGTAAAAGGGTTCCCCTTTCTCCACAACCTCTCCAACACACGTTGTTTCCTGTCTTGCTAATTTTGGCCATTCTAACTGGTGTAAGGTGATATCTCAGTGAGGTTTTAATTTGAATCTCCCTGATGGCTAGTGATGATGAACATTTTTTCATGTGTCTGATAGCCATTTGTATGTCTTCATTGGAGAAGTGTCTGTTCATATCTTCTGCCCATTTTTTGATATGATTATCTGTTTTGTGTGTGTTGAGTTTGAGGAGTTCTTTATAGATCCTGGATATCAACCTTTTGTCTGTACTGTCATTTGCAAATATCTTCTCCCATTCCGTTGGTTGCCTTTTTGTTTTGTTGAGTGTTTCCTTTGCTGTGCAGAAGCTTTTGATCTTGATGAAGTCCCAAAAGTTCATTTTCGCTTTTGTTTCCTTTGCCTTTGGAGACATATCTTGAAAGAAGTTGCTGTGGCTGATATCGAAGCTCTTCTATTTCATTCTCCTTTTTAACAGTATTAATTCTTGCTACCTGAGGGAATAAAGGAAGAATGTTATTTATAGAACATTCAGTGCTGTGTCTGCTATTGTCACTGGTGGTTTTCAAGACTTGTTCCTCATGGAGGAGAAAGAGTGTAATCAGAAAGCAACTGACCTAAGAAAAGGAGCAGCAATTTTTTGTCATAAACTTTGAATAGACTTAGCCCAGGTGTTCAGGCTAACAGGCTCAACACAGCTGCATAGACCACAGGCACCTGCCCCCTATTTAAATAGCAAGACACTGTACAAAGTAATAATCAGTTTATTTTATGTATTTATTTTATAAAACTTTTCACCGCAGAACCTGAAAACAAGATACTGGAATCCTCTTGCTATTTAAGCCTAAGGGCAAGACAGGAAACATTTGGAGGAATGTACTCTCTCTCATCCCCGCCTAGACAAAATTCTCTTAGGTGAGAGGGAAAAGGTTGGAGATATGGCAAGAGAATGAGATGTTGGCAGGAGCTAGGGATCTCTATGCCCTAGTCCTGAAAGAGAGGCCATGGTAGCATCTCCAGAAGTGTGTGCATATCTGAGAGTAGAGTACTTTCGCTTGGCTTTTGGTCTGAGCCCATGAGAGTAGGAGCCTTGAGGAAGTTTCCATTCTGACAGGGATGGCTGTATAGGGGGTCAAGGATAGCCTCATCAAGTTTTTCAGCCCTTGAAGTGATATGGGAGAACAGCATAATTTTTCTGTCCTCTTGAAGATGTTAAGAAAGTGAGGTGAAATTGTTTGTGGACCTTGAAAAGGTTTCTCAATGATGAGAGAGCTGCCGCAATGTAGATCATGCAGCCAGAGATGGGGAGGGAAACGGACACCTAGTGGGTGTCAACACCTAGTGGGTGTCAACGAAGAGAAAGAATCTTGCCCAAGGACCAGATGGGACTGTTAAACTCTATAGATACCGACATAAATACAAAGGACTGCCACGAAACAGACACCCTACCAACAGCTGCTGCCAAAAAAATCTCTTAGAATGTATATAATACTTCGGAGATTAGGACACAAGGAGGGCAAATCCTGAACTGATTGATTGTAAAATCTAAAAATTACTGGTCTTGATCTTATAGCAATAAAATATACCATATTCTCTGTCACTTCTGGCTTAAAAATATGTATATATCTGGGGGCGCCTGGGTAGCTCAGTGGGTTAAAGCCGCTGCCTTCGGCTCAGGTCATGATCCTAGGGTCCTGGGATCGAGCCCCGCATCGGGCTCTCTGCTCAGCGGGGAGACTGCTTCCCTTCCTCTCTCTCTCTGTCTGCCTCTCTGCCTACTTGTGATCTCTGTCTGTCAAATAAATGAATGAAATCTTAAAAAAAATATATGTATATATCTGGCACAAACACATTTTTTATGATACTGGTGTGTACATAGGAACTGAGGCGATTTCCAGGTACTTCTCCTTCAGCAACTGGCACAAACTTAAAAGTTTGTTAATAGTTTTTTGGTGAAGAGATTATGATTCAAGAGAAATTGCTATTAAACCATTGCCAGAGGAATAATTTGGTAAGAACAGTTAGGACAATTGACATTTTCACGTAAAGTTGGACGTGTATTCATCCTATGACTTAGTCCTCTTACAAGAATACATCCCTGGAGATAGTCTTATAGAAAATCCATGTAAACATTGTTACTAGTAACTCCAAACTGGTAAAAACCCAAATGATAATCATCAAAGGAACACAATTTAATATTTTTCACATAATGGAATATTAATATAGTTTATTCTATTCAGTAAAAATAAAGGGCTAACAATATAGTCTGTTAACTTACTAATTATATATATCATAGTTATGGAAAAGTGTGCAACACATAAATATACACTTCAGGGCATTGTAGCAAAATGAATTCCTATGTGGCTATCTGAATTAAGGACTAGAACATTGTCAGTATTACAGAACCTCCTTATCCGCCCTCCCCAACATTCCTCCCCAAACATACTATTTTGATTGTTAACAGCATAACATAGTTTTGTTAAAGTTTATTTTGATGTAGAAGAAAATAAACAAAGAACTCCCATACACCATTAACCTAGATGCTCTAAGTCTAAATTCCTAAAAGTGCAATTGCTGGCTCAAAGGTAAATCCAAATACAATTTTGTCACATAATGCCAAATTACTTTCCTTAAGGGTTGCACCAAATTGCATTCTCACCAGCAATGTATGAGAGTGCCTGTTTTCCCAAGCCTTGTGGAAGAGTATTGTCTGTTGGTCTTGCTTTTTTGGCACTGTAATAGTTGAGAAATGGATCTTAGTGTAGTTTCATTTGTACTGAACCTAACTGAACTTGAACACCATCTTATATGTTTAAGGCCCTTTTTATACCATTTTATTCATTCTTTCCCATGATTTTTATTTCCTTTGGCCCATTTCTCTATCAAGTTTCTGATCTTTTTCCCCCTCAATTTTTTAAAATTATTTTTATGAACATATACTGTATTTATTATTTGCCCCAGAGGTATAGGTCTGTGAATCATTAAACTTAACACATTTCACAGCACTCACCATAGCACATACCCTCCCCAATGTCCATAATCTAGCCATCCTCTCACTACCCCCCAATCCCCAGCAACCCTCAGTTTGTTTTGTGAGATTAAGAGTCTCTTATGGTTTGTCTCCCTCCTGATCCCATCTTGTTTCATTTTTTCCTTCCCTGCTCCCCACAACCCCCCACCCTGCCTCTCAAATTCCTCATATCAGAGAGATCATATGATAATTATCTTTCTCTGATTGAGTTATTTCGCTCAGCATAATACCCTCTAGTTCCATCCACGTTGTTGCAAATGGCAAGGTTTCATTTCTTTTGATGGCTGCACAGTATTCATATATATATATATATATATGCACACACACACCACATTTTCTTTATCCATTCCTCTGTTGATGGACATCTAGGTTCTTTCCATAGTTTGGCTATTGTAGACATTGCTGCTATAAACATTCTGGTGCATGTGCCCCGTTGGATCACTACATTTTTATCTTTAAGGTAAATACCCAGTAGTGTGATTCCTGGGTCATAGGGTAGCTCTATTTTCAACTTTTTGAGGAACCTCTAATGCTGTTTTCCAGAGTGACTGCACCAGCTTGCATTCCCACCAGTGTAGGAGGGTTCCCCTTTCTCTGCATCCTTGCCAACATCTATCGTTTTCTGACTTGTTAATTTTAGCCATTCTGACTGGTGTGAGGTGGTATCTCATTGTATTTCCTTGTATTTTTATTTCCCTGATGCTGAGTGATGTGGGCCTTTTTTCATGTGTCTGCTGGCCATCTGGATGTCTTCTTTGCAGAAATGTCTGTTCATGTGTTCTGCCCATTTCATGATTGGATTATTTGTTCTTTGGGTGTTGAGTTTGATAAGCCAAAGTTGGAGGCATCACAATTCCAGACTTCAAGCCCTATTACAAAGCTGTCATCATCAAGACAGTATGGTACTGGCACAAAAACAGACACATAGATCAATGGAACAGAATAGAGAGCCCAGAAATAGACCCTCAACTCTATGGTCAACTAATCTTTGACAAAGCAGGAAAGAATGTCCAATGGAAAAAAGACAGCCTCTTCAATAAATGGTGTTGGGAAAATTGGACAGCCACATGCAGAAGAATGAAACTGGGCCATTTCCTTACACCACACACAAAAATAGACTCAAAATGGATGAAAGACCTCCATGTGAGACAGGAATCCATCCAAATTCTTGAGGAGAACACAGGCAGCAACCTCTTTGACCTCAACCACAGCAACTTCTTCCTAGAAACATCACCAAAGGCAAGGGAAACAAGGGCAAAAATGAACTATTGGGACTTCATCAAGATCAAAAGCTTTGCACAGCAAAGGAAATAGTCAACAAAACCAAAAGACAGCTGACAGAATGGGAGAAGATATTCCCAAATGACATATCAGATAAAGAGCTAGTACCCAAAATCTATAAAGAACTTATCAAAATCCCCTCAGTTTTTAAGAGTACTTTTATATTAGTTTAAATATTCCTCGATCTACTTTATAAGTTGTACTTATTTACTTACAATATGTTAGTTGTTTTCCAACTTTGCTTATGGTAGTACTTTGGCCATACAAAAGTAAGGTTTTTTTCAATGTAGTTAAATTTAACAAACTTTTCTTTTATTAACTCAGATTTTGAACCCTAGTTGGACTCTTTTTTTTAAAAGATTTTATTTATTTATTTGACAGACAGAGATCACAGGTAGGCAGAGAAGCAGCCAGAGAGAGAGGAAGGGAAGCAGGCTCCCCACTGAGCAGAGAGCCCGATGCGGGGCTCGATCCCAGGACCCTGGGATCATGACCTGAGCCGAAAGCAGCGGCTTTAACCCACTGAGCCACCCAGGGGGCCCCCCTAGCTGGACTCTTTTATACCTATCTTTCCCCCTTCCCTTCCTAAATGGTTTCAGCGTTTTTTTCTCCATTTATATCACTTTCCAATCTGGAGTTTATTCTTATATATGGTGTGAGATGTATAAATCTATTTTTTTTTTATATTTTACAAATGACCATCTAGTTATCCAAGCATCACCTGTTTAAAAGTTCATTTTACCCTAGTGATTTGTAATGCTAGTTTTAATGTGTACTCAATTTCCATATTCTGGACTATCCTATTTCATTTTACTGTCTTTTCTTGTAACAATACGAAACATTTTTAATCACAAACACCTTATAGTCTATTTCTATATCTGCCATCCTCCTCCCTCTCATTTGTTTTCATTTTTGGAGATTCCCAGCTGTTCCTGCATACTTATTTTTATGTATGGGTTTTAGTATCAACTTCTCTAACTATATTAAAAAATGTAGAGAAATGTCTTTAAGGTGATAATTTTTCCCTTAATTATTGCTTTAAAAATAAGCACTAATTTAAAAATTAGTGGATTGCCAGAGTGGAGGGAGGGAGAAAGATAGCTGGCCACAAAAGTGCAGCAGAAGGGATCTTGTGATGGGGCTGTTCTGTATCTTAATTTTAGTGGTAGACACACACATCTACACATAAGACAAAATCAATTTTATTACTTTATTATTTTTCAGAGCCTGTAACATTCAATAATTATTCTTCCACTCTTATCACAACTTTTTAGTTCTACAATTAAGTATATTAAGTGTATCAGCTCTTTTGCTGGTTTCCTAGTTTTCTGTCTGTTGGGTAAAGTGCATCCACTAATAGGCATCTCAGTAGGAGCTCATAGGTAAAATATCCCTTCAGTTCATGCATGTTTAACATTGTTTTTCTGTAAGTTTGATGCTTAAAACATATCCTAGTTGGATGTAGAGTCTTTAATTTCTTTTATTTCATTTCTGGAAATTACCTCATTTTATGCCTGGCATCTTCCACTCAACTTACATTTCTGAGTTTCATCTGCATTACCACTGGTAGTAGTTCACTTCACTGAAAGGCTTTATTGCATTTTCTGAATGTATCCTGTATCGTTTTATTCATGGACAATTGATTTCTTTCCAGCTTTGAACTATTATGAATAATGCAGTCTTATACAATTTCATATATATCTCTTGGTGCCTATGTTTGTGCATTTTTTTAGTGTATAACTTCTTTATACAACCTTGCAACTTCTCTGTGATAAAGTATATATTCAATTTGAGGAAATACTGAAAAACTCTTTTTCAAAATCTTTGGACACATTTATGGTGAACAATAGCAGTCATAAGAGTTCCCTTTGCTTATTTACTCACCAACACTTGCTTTCAATTTTCAACTTTCTCATGGGTAGCCAGAGGTCTCTTGTGAAGCTTTAATATATGTTTTCCTGATTCTTAATGAAAACAAAACAATTTTCATATGTTTATTAGTCATTCCAATATCTCTTTGGTGAAAGGATGACTAAAATCCCATGCTCGTTTTTCTGTTAGGTTGACGGTCTTCTTAACTTTTTTTAAAATTGACTTGTAAAAAACATTTTTATATGTTCTACAAAACAAACTTTTTGTGAGTGATAGACATTTTAAACAATTCCTCTTATTTTGAGGCTGGTCTTTTTGCAGTTTTACTGGTGAATACAAAGAACAGTAATTCATAATTTCAAATTGAATGTAGTCATCCCATTTTATCATTTAAAATGATAAATTTTAAATTTTATCATTTAAAGTGATAAAGTCATCCCACTTTATCATTTTCTTACATTAGGGCCTCTTTCTTTCTTTCGCTTTTCTTTTCTTTTCCTTTCCTTTCTTTTCTTTCTGTTTGCTCCATAAGGATCCTATTTGATATAGCAGATATTTTTAATTTTATTGTGATAAAATATACATAACATAAAATTCATTAGGCCTTCTTTTAAGAGCATCTATTCTTACTAAAATGGTAAAGGAGTACTATATTATGCTCTAGAAGCTTTATTGCTTTGCCTTTAATATTTAATCTATTTGGAACTGATTTTTTATTATGGTTGAGGAGTCAAACTTTATTTTCCTTTCATGGATATTTGAATACTCCAGAATGATTTGTTAAAAAATTACCCATTTCTCGGGGTGCCTGGGTGGCTCAGTGGGTTAAAGCCTCTGTCTTCGGCTCAGGTCATGATCCCAGGGTCCTGGGATCAAGCCCTGCATTGGGTTCTCTGCTCAGAGGGGAGCCTGCTTCCTCCTCTCTACTTGTGATCTCTGTCTGTCAAATAAATAAATAAAATCTTAAAAAAATATATTACCCATTTCACAATGCTCTATGTGTAACCATTGACAAATACAAGTGATTATATATGTCTGAGTCTCACTGTATAATCTCTATCTTTCCATTTTTAAAATTTTTGCACCATTACCTTACCAGAGCAGAGAGAAAAAAAAAATGCTATTATTTGCAAAATGCAAAGCGGTAAGCAGTACTTAAATTCCTACATTCAATTTATTTAAATACATACAACCTTGTTTATTTAATACAAGCATAATGAAAGATTGAGTCCCAAGTGATTTCCTGCAATGATCATTCATTCAAAAAATATTTTTTAAACTAAACCTTCAATCCTGAAACAAACTCAACTTAATCAACAGGTATTATCTTTTTCAGATATGTATAGATTTAATTTGCTCATATTTTGTTTAGGAATTTCCCCCCCCCTGATTTTGGTAAAATTTGCCTATAATTATCCTTCTTCTAATGCCATTGTCAGGTTTTGATGCCACAGTTAAATTGGCCCCATTAGATGACCAAAAATTGTTTTGTTTTGTTTTTTAATTTATGCTCTGGAAAGTTAATGTCATATCCTTTTTTAAATGACTTTATCTTTTTAATTTTAATTTCAGTATAATTAACATGCAATGTTAGATTAGTATCAGGTGCACAATACAGTGATTTGCCAATTTTATACCTTACTCAGTGCTCATCATGATAAGTGTACTCTTAATCCCCTTCACATGTTTCACCCATTCCCCAAACCACCTGCCTTCTATTATAGCCACATTTGTTCTCTGTATTTAAGAGTCTAATTTTTTGTTTGTTTCTTTTTTACTTTATTTTGTTTCTTAAATTCCACATTTAAGTGAAATCATATGGTATTTGTCTTTCTTTGACTGACTTATTTCCCTTAGCATTATACCCCTAGATCTACCCATGCTGTTGCAAATGGCAATTTTCTTTTTTATGGCTGATTAATATTCCGTTATATATATAGATCTCCTTGTCTTTATTCATTTATCTAGTAATGGACATTTGGGTTGCTTCCATAATTTGGCTACTGTAAATGCTCCTACAATAAACATAGGGGTGCATATATCCTTTTGAACTAATGTTTTTGTGTACTTTGAGTAAATACCCAGTAGTGGAATTACTAAAAGATACAGTAATTCCATTTTTTAATTTTTTGAGGAAACTCCGTCCTGTTTTGAACAGTGGCTGCACCAGTATGCACCACCAACTGTGCACAAGGGTTCCTTTTTTTCCACATACTTGCCAACACTTGCTATTTCTATTGTTCTTGATTTTAGCCATTCTGATGCAAAGTGATATCTCATTGTGGTTTTAATTTGCATTTCCCTGATGATAGGTGATGTTGAGTGTCTTTTCATGTGGCTGTTGACCATCTGTGTGTCTTTGGAGAAATGTCTGTTCATGTCTTCTGTCCATTATTAATTGGATATTTGGCCTTCGGATGTTGAGTTGTGTAGGTTCTTTATGTATTTGGATATTAACCCTTTATCAGATGTCATTTACAAACATCTGCTCCCATTCAGTAGGTTGTCTTTTAGTCTTGTTGATCCACTTGTTTCCTGTGCAGAAGCCTTTTATTTTGATGTAGTCCCAGTAGTTTATTTTTTTCCTTTTGTTTCTCTTGGCTCAGGAGAAATATCTAGAAAAATGTTGGTATAGCTAATGTCAAAGGAATTAGTATCTGTACTCTCTTCTATGATTTTTATGGCTTCAGGTCTCACATTTAGGTCTTTAATCCATTTCAAACTTATTTTTGTGTATGGTATACATGGTCTGGTTTCATTCTTTTGCAGGTTGTTGTCCAGTTTTCTCAACACCATTTGCTAAAGAGACTATCTTTTTCCCATTGCATATTCTTGACTCCTTTGTCAAAGATTAACTGACCATATAATTGAAGGTTTATTTCTGAGTTTTCTATTCGGTTCCATTTATCCATGTGTCTGTTTTTATGTCAATATCATACTGTTTTCATTACTAAAGCTTTGTAGTATATCTTGAAATCTGAGATTGTGATACTCCAGTTTTGTCCTTTTTCAAGATTGCTTTGGCTGTTAAGGGTCTTTTGTGGTTCCATACAAATTTTAGGCTTATTTGTTCTAGTTCTGTGAAAAATACTCTTGGTATTTTGAAAGGGATTACATTAAATTTGAGGATTGCTCTGGGTAGTTTGGGCATTATAAGAATATTGGGTCTCCCAATCCATGAACATGGATATCTTTCCATTTGTTTGTGTCATCTTCAATTTCTTTAAGCAACGATTTATAGTTTTTGGAGGATAGGTCTTTTATCTCCTTGGATAAATTTACTCATAGATATTTCATTATTTTAGGTGCAATTGTAAATAGGATTGTTTTCTTAATTTCTATTTCTGCTATTTCATTATTAGTGTATAGAATTGCAACCAATTTCTTTGAGGAAAACACAAAGAAATAGAAAAATGTTCCATGCTCCTGGATTGGAAGAACAAATATTGTGAAAATGTCTATGCTACCTAAAGCAATCTACACATTTAATGCAATCCCTATCAAAATACCATCCATTTTTTTCAAAGAAATGGAACAAATAATCCTAAAATTTATATGGAACCAGAAAAAACCTCGAGTAGCCAGAGGAATATTGAAAAAGAAAGCCAAAGTTGGTAGCATCACAGTTCCAGACTTCAAGCTCTATTACAAAGCTGTCATCAGTATGGTACTGGCACAAAAACAGACACATGGATCAATGGAACAGAATAGAGAGCCCAGAAATAGAACCTCAACTCTATGGTCAACTAATCTTTGACAAAGCAGGAAAGAATGTCCAATGGAAAAAAGATAGCCTCTTCAATAAATGATGCTGGGAAAATTGGACAGCACATGCAGAAAAATGAAAGTGGGCCATTTCCTTACACCACACATGAAAATAGACTCAAAAGGGATGAAGGACCTCAATGTGAGAAATGATTCCATCAAAATCCTTGAGGAGAACACAGGCAGCAACCTCTTCTACCTCAGCCACAGCAACTTCTTCCTAGAAACATCGCCAAAGGCAAGGGAAGCAAGGACAAAAATGAACTATTGAGACTTCATCAAGATCAAAAGCTTTTGCACAACAAAGGAAACATTTAACAAAACCAAAAGACAACTGACAGAATGGGAGAAGATATTTGCAAACGACATATCAGATAAAGGGCTAGTATCCAAAAATCTATAAAGAGCTTATCAAACTCAACACCCAAAGAACAAATAATCCAATCAAGATATGGGCAGAGGACATGAACAGACATTTCTGCAAAGAAGACATCCAGATGGCCAACAGATACATGAAAAAGTGCTCCACATCACTGGCCATCAGGGAAATACAAATCAAAACAACAATGAGATACCACCTCACACCAGTCAGAATGGCTAAAATTAACAAGGCAGGAAATGACAGATGCTGGCAAGGATGCGGAGAGAGGGGAACCCTCCTGCACTGTTGGTGTGAATGCAAGCTGGTGAAACCACTCTGGAAAACAGCATGGAGGTTTCTTAAAAAGTTGATAATAGAGCTACCCCATGACCCAGCAGTTGCACTACTGGGTATTTACCCTAAAGATACAAACATAGTGATCCAAAGGGGCATGTACACCTGAATGTTTATAGCAGCAATGTCCACAATAGCCAAACCATAGAAAAAACCTTGATGTCCATCAACAGATGAATGGATAAAGAAGATGTGGTATATATATATATACACACACACACACACACACAATGGAATACTATTCAGCCGTCAAAAGAAATGAAATCTTGCCATTTGCAACAACATGGATAGAACTAGAGGGTATTGTGCTTAGTGAAATAAGTCTATCGGAGAAAGACAACTATCATATGATCTCCCTGATATGAGGAAGTGGAGATGCAACATGGGGGGTTTGGGGAGTAGGAAAAAAATAAATGAAACAAGATGGGATCGGGAGGGAGACAAATCATAAGAGACTCTTAATCTCACAAAATAAACTGAGGGTTGCCAGGGGAGGGGGGTAGGGAGAGGGGGAGGGGGTTATGGACATTAGGGAGGGTATGTGCTATGGTGAGTGCTGTGAAGTATGTAAACCTGGCGATTCACAGACCTGTACCCCTGGGGCTAATAATACATTATATGTTTATAAAAAATTAAAATATTATTTTAAAAAAAGAATTGCAACCAATTTCTGTATATTGAGTTTGTATCCTGAACCTTACTGAATGAATATATCAGTTCTAGTAATTTTTTGGTGGATCCTTTGAGTTCTGTAAATGGTATCAGGTTTTCTATAAATAGGAAACAAATAGTGAAAGTTTTACTTCTTCTTAACAGACTTGGATGCTTTTTCTTTTTCTTGTCTGATAACTGTGGCTAGGCTAGGACTTCCAGTGCTCTACTGAATAAAAGCAGTGAGAGTGGACACTTTTTTTGTTTTGTTTCGTTTCTAATCTTAGGGGAAAAGCTCTTAGTTTTCACCATTGAGTATTATATTAGTTGTGGATTTTTCATATATGGCCTTTATTATGTTGAGGTATATTCTCTCTATATCTATTTTGTTGCGAGTTTTTATCATGAATGGACATTATACTTTGTCAGGTGCTTTTTCTGCATCTATTGAAATGATCACATGGTTTATCTTTTCTCTTATTGATGTGATGTATTACATTGATTGATTTGTAAATACTGCAACCCTGGAATAAATCACACTTGCTTGGGGTGCCTAGGAGGGTCAGTTGGTTAAGTGGTTGCCTTCGGCTCAGGTCATGATCCCAGGGTCCTGGTATTGAGCCCCACATCTTGTTCCTTGCTCAGAGGGTCCCTGCTTCTCCCTTTTCCTCTGCCGCTCCCCTTGCTTGTGCGCGCTCTCTCTCTTTTCTCTGTCTCTCTCTCTCTTTTCTCTGTCAAATAAGTAAGTAAATAAATAAATAAAATAAAAATCACACATGATCTTTGGGAATGAAATTTTTTTTAAGTTCCCTTAATCTATTCCAATTTTTATTATCCATTTTTCTATATCCTGTTCAGCTTGATAGCTTTCTATTACTCTGTCCTCTAGGTCACTGATTCATTCTTCTGCTTCCTCTAGTCTATTATTTATTCCCTCTAGTATAATTTTAATTTCAGCTTTGTCTCTGATTTTTTTTTATGTTTTCATGTTTTCTACCTCATTGATGTCATCCACTCTTTTCTCAAGCACAATAAGTATTTATGACCATGACTTTGAGTTCTCTATCAGGTGTATTATCTCCATTTCATTTATCTCTCTTGCTATGATTTTGACCTATTTTTTCATCCAGGACAATTCTTCTGTCTTTTAATTTTGTCTAACTCTGTGTCCATTTCTATGTGTTAGGAAATTACCTATATCTCCTGCTCTTGAAAGTAGTGGCCTTATGAAGAAGAGGCCATGTGGTGCTTTGCAGTGCAGTGTTCCCTGTTCACTAGAACCTGGTGCTTCAGGGGTGTTTTCTGTGTGTGCTGCATGCATCCCACTCTTGCAGCTGAGTCGTGTTTAACTTTGGTCCAGTCCTCTGCAGTGGCTCTCTTTGCTTATTGTGGATAGAGTTTGGTCTCTGTGTTTTTAGTGGGCCAGTCTGGGGCTGTCTTGGGCTTGATTTGGGTCAGACCAACCATTTGCAAGAGCTACAGTGTCACTGAACTACAGATACTCTCCCCTGTCATCCTTTGTTGGTGTGTGGGGCCTGGAGTCAGACCAGATGTCTCTCTCCAGCTCACTGCTGAGGCCACAGTCAAAATGGTATGTAAGGTTTTCTTCCATGCTCTCTGGGGCGGGAATCAATTTGGGATGGTGCTGACCACTGTCAGGGCTTCTTGCACACTGCCAGGCTTGTGGTACTGCTTTGGATTCTTGCTGTGGGAGTGTTGGGGGTATGTGAGTCTCCAGAAGAGCTCCATGGTGGGACATGCAGAATTAACAAAGATTGCTGTGGGAGGACACTTGGAGCCAGTGTCCTTGTATCTAGGCTGGGGGCACAGGAGGGGATGGCACCTGCCAGCCCTTTTGTTCTTGGAGAAGTCGCCCAAAGATCCCTATTCCTCTAGCATAAATTCTGAGATTAGTAAACAAATCTCCTGCTTATTTACCCCAGACAATTTTCAAACTGCTGCTTCTATGTTGTATCTCAGGAGTGCCATTTAGTATGCTGTCTCTTTAAGGGCATGGATTCAGTTTCCTCTCACCCCCTGACTCTCCCAGAGCCATGCCTGCCGATTTTTAAAGTTTTAGGTGTTAAGCCCACCCCACTGATTGTACTAACTCAGGAAAGTAAGCCCCTCTGGTTTTCAAAGCCAAATGTTATGGGCGCTCATCTTCCCAATGCAAGTCCCTCATTCCTGAGATACCTGGTTTGAGGTCTGCTCTCAACCATGTCTCTGCCCCTCCTATCTTCTTCGATGTGGCCTGTTCTCTACGTTTATCCATGGAGAATCTGTTCTAAACTTTGGGTCATTTTCTGGGTTAGCTACACTGATGTGTATGTTATCTAGGTGTACTCCTGGGATGAGGCAAGCCTAGGATCCTCCTACTCTGCCATCTTTTCTAGAAGTCTTGATGTTATATCCTTTTAACTACTAGGATAATTCACTGATGTAGTAATTTTGACCTTTTTTTTTTTTTTCAAGATGGTTGAATCTCAAAGAGAGTATGACCAAAAAATAGTAAGTTTTAGAAAATGACACACAATATGATATTATCTGTGTAAAACCCTGTAAGCACAGAGAATCAATACATAATTTAGGAAGACATAATATTTTTTAGCAATACATAATATTTTATAAAACAATAGCCATATCTTAAGAGAAGAATATTAAAAATATCAAAATTGCCATTACCTTGAAGTTACCTCCAAGGGAAGGAAAGAATTACCTAAGAAGATGTAATATTTTGGGCATTAAATTATTTAAGCATTCCTTTAATTACTAGCTTTATAACTTATATACATGTTTTACATATTTTTGGTGCATATCAAATATTACATTATAAATATTTAAAAATAAGTAAATATTAATAGGGAATATTTGCCTCATCTTAAAGACTATTTTTTTTAAATTAAATTGTTGATATTTTCAATAATTGACTAGGTTAATGTTTTCAGCCATCAAGTGGAATCCAACCTCAAGGTGGACATTCTATTCAGGAAAATAAAGCATGTTGCACTTTTACACACTTGAATTTGTTGACTGGGATTTTCCTATTTGCTCTAATTGCTTAATAGGTGTTTAGTAAATATTGATTTAATGAATAAGGTAGTTGATTAAGTCATGACATGCCAGCATATTGGGTGAAAATGTGGACCTAAATAATGATTAAATAGCCCCTAAAATACAGGAGGGAGGATTTTAATTAACAAAGGAGAAAAGTGAAAACTTCTGCTAGAGGGACAGAAATTAATCTTATCAGTGTGTGAAATTTTAAAATGTCCTTGCAAAGAGCAAAGTAAGGTCTTTGAAATATCTAGGGAGAGGGAGCTCATTTGACAGTGAGGAAATTAGAATAATTCTAGGCATAGAGTGTTGCTTAGTGATTTATTAAGCATTTTCCTCTTGATTTAAAAGATCACCCAAATGCTAAAGTGCCCGATGGAACTTTGCCCAGCTTCTTAAAATTGCTAACAATTGATAGCTACCAAAAAAAAAAAAACAAAAACAAAAAACACACAGATGTAACAGCATTAAAATAAAGGCTGAAACAGAGGCAATGGTAGCCTTTGTTCTGGACCATTTTGTTTTTGTTTTTGTTTTTGTTTTTCTTTTTTAAGAATAGTTGTGTAGCTAATAGGCTTGAAAGAAAGAGATAGTATCTTCTTAGGACCAGGAGCAGTTTTGTTTAATGTTCAGTATAATAAAGATAATCTTTCTCTCTGAAATAAAGACAGAACAGGCTTACTTGTGACCCATGAGAAAAGATTTAAATTCCCAATCTTGGGATTCCCAAGTTGTGACATAAACCCACTATGTGTACAATATCTACCTGGGCTGCTCTGCATCACCCCCGTGGGACTTAGTAACAAAGGGAACAGATGCAAACATGGAGCTCAAGCTGCCGGCTGCACCGAGTAATAAAGTCCTTTGTCTTTGGTGTAGGTGTCTTATATTTTCTGCCTGGCATCTATGAAGCTGGCAGGCTACCATGCTTACTTGCAAATAGGGTAAAAATCACAGATCCTTTACAGTTTTTTTTTATATTATCCTACTCTGTTATCTTCCTGGTAGTAAGAGTCTCTGCCTGCCAGAAGTACTTTCCTCTGCTCCTTGCATTCATTATGAAATTAACAGTCTTAGAAGCAAGCTAGCTTGGATAAGGCCACTGTGCCTCAGAGACTTGTGATCTGACTAAGGCCCATCCCTCAGGCAGTCCTTCCTGCTGGTTCATTTCGTTACCTTGCTTTCACCTCTCCATTTTCAGCTGCAATCAGATGGATCACCTTCTCTCTACTGGTTGGCAATTTAAATTAAAATGATGTTACATTATGCATATCCCCACCTAGCTTACCTAATGGCCAAAGCAGTGTGTTTTATGCCAGGGTGTTCTCAAACATATGAAATGTGAACTCTCTTCTACATGGTAAGAGAGTAGTCTTATTTCTAGTTAGCTGCATTACCTGTTCAAGTTGGCACAGAGAATGCTCGAATTAGATGCTTAATAAATGAGTGAAAGAATGAAATAATAAATGTCTAAAATTTTAACCATTAAAGATTAATTTTTTATTTTGGTTAAAAACACATAAATGAAATTCACCCTCTTAACAAATTTTTAAGTGTATAACACAATATTGTTGACTATATGCACTTTGTTGTACCAGCACCTCTCTAGAACTTCTTCAGCTTGCATTAACGAAACTCTATACTTGTTAAACAGCAACTCTTCATTTCCCTCAAAACCCATCCCCTGGCAATCACTATCATTCTTTCTGTCTTTATAGATCTGACTACTCTTGGTACTTCATATAGGTGGTATCATACAGTATTTGTTTTTTTGTGTCTGGTTTATTTCACTTACAATGTCCTCAAGGTTCATTTATGTTATAGAATAGAACAGGGCTCCTTTTCTTTTTCAAGGCTGAATAATAATTTATTGTATGCATATACCACATTTTATTTATCCATTTACCCACCAACAGATTTTTAGGTGGTTTCTATCTCTTGACTATTGTGAATGATGCCACAATAAACATGGGGTTTACTACTCAAGATCCTGTTTTCAGGGGTGCCTGGGTAGCTCAGTGGGTTAGGCCTCTGCCTTTGGCTCAGGTCATGATCCCAGGGTCCTGGGATTGAGGCCTGCATTGGTCTCTCTGCTCAGTGGGGAGCCTGCTCCCCCCCTCCACCACCCCACCGCCTGTCTCTCTGCCTACTTATGATCTCTGTCTGTCAAATAAATAAATAAAATCTTTTTTTAAAAAAAGATCCTGTTTTCAGTTCTTTCCAGGAAATACCCAGAAGTGAGATTGCTGGATCATGTGGTAATTCTAAGGATTAATTTCAAGAAAACTTAATATATTTTCAATTTAGTTCATCACCAAGTTAATATTTTTATTTCTGGGATTTCTTCTTATCAAAAGTTCTTGAACCTATGAATTCAGTGAAGCATGACTAGGTCTGAGAAGTCCATCCCGTCCTGGCAGAGCTAACTTCGTACCTGCTGTGGTGCTCCCATGAGGAGGCATTCCCTTGCACTTGCTCCTCTGTATCACATTCTTCCAGTTGCAAAGTACTCAGCTAGTTTGCCATCTCTCTCTACTTCATGAGACTCTCACCTGTAACTTGAACAGTCTCCTCCCTGCTAAATAATCCTCTCTTAGAGTGAAATAGAAAACTATATCTAAAACCTCTTCACCTTTCCCTGAAATTATCCAGTAGAGCAGGTGGTTGCCTGTGACAGAATCCTGGCATCCTCTATTCATTGGACTGAATTGTGGGATCAGTTTTATTAGTACCTATAATTTCTGTATCCAAAATCAATGTATGATCACTGTTCCTTCCCTCAATAAATATCCATATTTTCTGTCGATTTGCCGGCTTATGGGTCTGGAAATGTTACATCTTAAACTTTGCCTGTATTTACCTAGTAGGTTTACAGTTCACTGATTATTAGAATTAGGAGTGATTAGATCCAACTTCCTTACTGAACATGATATCAAAACTATCTGCTCTCACCCTGCTGGTTGACATTTATAAATCTTCCATTTGTTATGTTGATTTTGTACCTCATTTCTAGGATTTTATAGTGGCTCTTAAAATTTTTTCATTTCATTTAAATATTTTGACAATTCTAATTGTCATTTAAAATTAAATGAAATTGTCAATTAATTAAATTAAATTGTCGATTAAAATTCAATGAAAGCTTTTGTCAAGGAAAGCACTTGCATTGTGCTTCTTTAAAGTACCCAAGGAAGCTCAAAGCTTCCCACAGAAGATAACTCACTTGCAATATCTCTTAGGTGATTAAGGAAATCAGGATATATGTGTTTCTGGATGCCAGCATGATCTGTTCACTGGCTTTATCAGTAGGCTGGATAAGGTCACTGATAATTACGTACTCTATTCATGGCTCATTTTTATTGAGCCTTATAACCATATCTGGTAACTATTATTTCCCTATCAGGAATACTTATTCTCTTAACTTTTCCTGGAGTTATCACATCTGCTACAAATATTAATGTGCCTAAAGGATAACTGGCGATGCGTGCCATGATGCATTTGATGTTTGAAAAATAATGAAATGTCACTTCCATTATAGAACAATGTGGCATTTAATGGAGCTATGCAGAGTTATTTGCATTACTATTCCACTGTAATGATGTTGCTTGCAGTCACAGCTGACAAAAATATCACTGAATGTTAATTCAAATGAACTTTAAAGTCAGCCACATGGGGATTGACCTGAAATGAAAGTTTCTGGTCTTTGTCTAGAAAAGAGCCACCCTTACGTGTTTCATTAAAGGTTCATCCTAAGCTCTCAGGCTTACAAAGGTATGTAAGGAGAGGGAGAGACAGAGAAATAGCACGGGGCACATACATGCACATGCTTATACAGCTATTGGTTTGCTCCAAATTGAAGAAATGACCATGACCCTTATTAGCTGGTCGAGTCTAAGCAACCACAGTGCTGACTGAGACGTTAATTGGAATAATGTGTAGAATGTATTCACAGGAGTGTAGGCTTTGCTTGCAAAAAAAAAAAATGTTAATTTCAAATAAATGCTTCTCAAAATCTCTTCAAGCACACGTGCTGGGAGGTACCTTTAAATATAAAAGGAGCAAAGCTTTCCTATATTTTTTATAGGTTCATAGTGATTGGTTAGAAATATTTTCTCTATTGTCCATCTCCAAATTCAGAAATATTTATTCAAGCAAGAAAGTACCTCAATATAGGTGCTCAATATTTCAATATAAAATACACACTGAAGAGTAACCCCAAAAAAGTTCTTACTTTTGTTGTTATTCTACAAGGAATTATAGTTTTTTAAAACACTTGTGTTTAAGACACCGCTTAACTCAAAGGTAGCTGACAATTACTCCAATTATCCTCCTCTAGGCAACTTTGACCATGTTTATTGCTCTTTTTAATTCCCAAAGTTAGATTCATAATGTTAATACTATAATCCCATTATAAATATCTCATTAAATTTCTGTTTCAAAGTTCTCCACCCCCAAAGAGATATTTAATAATAAAACAAAAAAGATAATCTGTAAAAAACACTTGCAAATATTTAACAATTTACTTTCAAATATCAAAGAGTTCATGAAAAAAATAAGATCAGATGGTCAGGCAGATGCTCTAGCTTAACCATCTGATCCCTTGGCCTTTCTGTTTCTGTGCATCTTTAATGCCAATGACCTTTGTTTCTAGTCTACCTCAGCCTCTGCTCTGTGACCACATCTTGGAGCTTCTCAGTATGAGAAACTATGATACAATTAAAATCCTGCATTAAAAAGAAGGAAACAGTCAACAAAACTAAAAGGTGGCCTATGAAATGGGAGAAGATATTTGCAAATGACATTTCTGATAAAGGGTTAGTATCTAAAATTTATAAAGACGTTCTCAAAATCAATGCCTGAAAAACACACAATCTAGTCAAGAAATGGACAGAAGACATGAATAGGCAGTTTTCCAAAGAAAATATCCAGATGGCCAACAGACACACGAAAAGATGCTCAACATCACTCATCATCAAGGAAATGCAAATCAAAACCACAATGAGATACCACCTCATACCTGTGAGAATGGCTAAATTAACAACACACAAACAACAGGTATTGGTGAGGATACAGAGAAAGGCAACCCTCTTCCACTGTTGGTGGGACTGCAAACTAATGTAGCCACTCTGAAAAACAGTATGGAGGTTCCCCAAAAAGTTAAAAATAGAATTACCCTGTGATCCTTCTATTGCACTACTAGGTATTTACCCAAAGGATAAAAAAATACAGATTTGAAGGAATGTTTGCACCCCAGTGTTTATAGCAACATTACCAACAATAGCCAAAATATGGAGAGGGCCCAAATGTCCATTGACAGATGAATGGATAAAGAAGATGGGATATATATACAGAATGGAGTATTACTCAACCATCAAACAGATTGGAATCTTGCTGTTTGCAGAAACATGAAAGGAATTAGAGTGTGTTATACTAAGCAGACATCAGTACAGAGGCTGACTGACATATGATCTCACTGACATGTGGAATTTAAGAAACAAAGCTGATGAACATATGTGGGGGGAGGAAAAGAGAGAGAGAGAGGGAAGCAAACCATAAGAGACTCTTAATGATAGAGAACAAACTAAGGGTTGAGGGTTGATGGAGGGAGGTGGTGGGGATGGGGAATTGGCTGGATGGATGATGGGTATTAAGGAGGGCACTTGTGATGAGCACTGGATGTTGTATATAAGTAATAAATCACTGAATTCTTCTAAAAAAAATCCTGCATTAAAATATGTCATTTTCTGTCCATAATCTCCAGCCTCTCCGAAGTACTTGATCATGCCCCTATGTTACAGCTGATTTTTCTCCACTTGGTGATGTTCAATCCATTGATCCCACTATGCATCAATTACCATTTTGACTGTACCTCTCTTTTGCTGGGTTAGACTTTATGGTCTATCATTAAAACCAGTCTCTTGGAAACAACCTTCACTCCCTTGCATATTTCTACCTTTGCCATAGATATCAGACCATAGTAAAATCCTGAAGGAACCCAACAACCTGCCTTCCCTTGTCTACATCTGAATGACTAAATGATGCTGGAGAGAAAAACAACACAACCAAGCAGACTGGTTTCACAATAAACTCATTATCACCATCTGTAAATGCCTACCACATTGCAGAAATAAGCCTGATGTTGCAAAAACCTGCATGTTCCTTTCTTCTAAAACCTAGTGTTTTCTCTGTCTTCCTCTCAGCTGACTTTGCCTTATATTTTAATAGATTTTATTTTTAAAAAGGCAAATTAAGTGCATTTATTTATATCTTCATCCTTTTGAAACCATTAAAAGGTAACTACAGATAATTGAAAGTTATAAACAGTGTCAAAAGAACATCAGAGATGATTACAATTTTGGAAGATAAACAATGGATAATGGAGCAATAAGTGACTTAGTATAGCGAGTTCTCTGCAACAGAAAACATTTAGTGGAAGATGACAAGAAGATAGCACATATCAGCCCAAGAAATTCTCATAAATTGGAGGCAGAAATTACATGAAAGTAGAGAAACAGGGTGGTCAGATAGCAGGAAAATTGGTTGAATTTCAATAAATTCAGTAAAGAAGCATTTGGATTCACTGACACCACAAAACATTATACAAAGAGAGATGGACATCCATCTCTCTTTGTAGGAAACACAAGGTTTAAATTAGCAAGATTATAAAATCAGAAGAGTAGACACAAATTAATGTACCATGATAAAAGAGGAGGATCTCATGAAAATCCAAAAATTGAATGGTAAAACTGCCAGCTCCATTCTTGTCCCGTTTCCAGAACAAGTTTCCCACTAAGTTTTAACCCCCAAACAGAAAACTTGGAAAATCTCTGAAAGTAAAGTGGTCTTAGCGAAAAGAACTTTAGATGTACTCTTTGAAAGTCCACTAATGAATGTGATCTCCATCATACTGAAAAACTGCCAGTCAACTAGGTAACCCACAAAGCTGAATCTCCCAAGTAGCTTTTCATTGCCACATTTTCAACTTTATTTTGAGAGCTACATATCACCAGACTTTGAAAAACACAAGTGTCAAAGATTAAAACACTACCAGTAAAAACAAGGTGAGCAAACACAGAATAAAATAAATGGAGAAAATAAAGCAAATGCACAAATGATAAAAATTTAAAATATGTAATTAGTATCATGATAGAAGTAAAAGGTATATTGCATCCACAACATAAGCAAGATGCTTTTTTCAAAGAGCTGAGGGAATTGGGATAAAAGCACAGAATCAGGAATGTAATCAATGATATTGTAATAGTGTTGTGTGATAACAGATGGCAGCTACCTTGTGGTGAGCATAGCATAATGTATAAACTTGTTGAGTCACTGTTTGTATGCCTGGAATGAATTAATGTTGTATTTCAACTATACTCAAATAAAGGGGAAATTTTTAAAAAAAGAGCTGAGGGAAATTAGAGATGCTGTAAACAAAAATATTTCAGAAGTACTGAAAGATACTGGAGGAAATATCTTTGAAAATAGAATAAAGAGTGAAAATAGAAAGAGAGGAGAAGTACATGTGAGGAAAAATTGGGAAAGTAAAATATATTATTGTGAATGCAGGTCCATAAAAAGAGAACAAAATTGAAAGGAAATTAACCAAAAAAACTCAAGGATATTTCCTATAACTAAAGAACATGATATTCTAGGTTCATAGAGCCGACAGTGGACCTTGCCTCATGGCTAAAAAAATATTCTTGAAAAAAGCACATCATCATTATATTTCAAATCCTGTAGATGTACAAAACATTCTAAAAGTTTATATGTGGAGAAAAGAATAACAATTTATAAAGAAGGATCATAAGTCAGAATGAAATTAGAATTCTCAATAGAAAATTCAGGTAATAGATGACAATGAAGGAAAAGTATATTCCAGCACAGAATTTGAAATACAGGCATTGATAAAAAAATTATTCAAGAAAGGCAATTCTTAAGAGTATTGTAGATCTGTTTTATAATAATAATTTAAATTTAAAAACAAAAAAGGAAAGGAAATATAATCCATACACCAAACTCTCTCAATTCCTCACTAAATCTTCTGAAAATTTTAACTTCTATTTTTTCTCCTTTCTCCTAGTTACAGTTGATGGCATGTTTCTTCTACCAAAGGCCAAACTATCAAGCTACAAAATTAACTATTATCTTTCTTCTGTATCACTTGCCCTTTCATCTTTATTGGGTCATTTCAATAAGCCCAGAAACATTGTAATAAATGATACCCTGAGTTCTATAGGTGGACCATTTCAAATCTTATTGAATTCCTTATTCTCTAGTTTCATTCTCGTATCTGCTTATATACAACAAATTTTTTGAAGGACATACTCATCCATTCTACCTCTATTTTCCCTCAATTTGTAATCTTAAGTTATTTTTTGTTTTTTTTTTAATTTATTTTGTCTTAATTTAAATTCCAGTTAGTTAACATAGTGTAATATTAGTTTCAGGTGTACAATATAGTGATTCAACACTTCCATACAGTACCTGGTGCTCATCACAACTAGTGCACTCCCTAATCCCCATCATTTATTTCACCCATCCCCCTGCCCACTTCCACTTTGTTTACCATCAGTTTGTTCTCTATAGTTAAGAATCTGTTTCTTGGTTTGCCTCTCTCTCTTTTTGTCCCCTTGCTTATTTGTTTCTTAAATTCCAGTATGAATGAAATCATATGGCATTTGTCTTTCTCTGACCAACTTATTTCACTTAGCGTAATACTCTCTAGTTCCATCCATGTTGTTAGAAATGGCAAAATTTTGTTTTTATGGCTGAGTAATATTCTACTTTGTATGTGATGTGTGTATGTATGTGTGTGTATACCATCTCTTCTTTATCCATTCATCAGTTGATGGACACTTGGGCTGTTTCTATAATTTGCCTATTGTAGATAATGCTGCTATCAACATTTGGGTGCATGTATCTCTTTAAGTTAGTATTTTGGTATCCTTTGGGTAAATGCCTAGTAGAGCAATAGCTGGATTATAAGGTATATAACCTACTTTGTTGAGGGTTTTTATCATGAGTGGATATTATACTTTGTCAAATGCTATTTCTGCATCTATTGAAATGATCATATGGTTCTTACCCTTTCTTTTTTAAATGTGGTATGTCGTGTTGATTGATTTGTGAATATTGAACCACCCGTGCAACCCAGGAATAAATCCCATTGATCATGGTGAATTATTTTTTTAACAGATTGTTGGATTCAGTTTGCTACTATTTTATTTAGAATTTTTGCATCCATATTAATCAGGAATATTGGACTGTAATTCTGTTTCTCAGTGGAGTCTTTATCTGGTTTTGGTATCAGGGTAATGCTGGATTCATAGAATGAATTTGGAAGTTTTCCTTCCTTTTCTATTTTTTGGAATATTTTGAGATGAATAGGTATGAACTTTTCTTTAAATGTTTAGTAGAATTCCCCTGGAAAGCCATCTGGCCCTGTACATTTTTTGTGGGGAGATTTTTTTTTTTTTTAAGATACTATCTGTTTATTTGAGAGAAAGAGAGACATTGCAAGCAATGGGAAGAGCAGAGGGAGAGGAACAAGCAGACTCTATGCTGAGCACTGAGCCCCACATGGAGCTCCATCCCATGACTTTGAGATCATGACCTGAAGTGAAATCAAGTCAGCCACTCAACCGACTGGCCACCCAGGCACCCCTGAGGGGAGATTTCTGATTATTGATTCCATATCTTTGCTGTTACCAGTCTGTTTAAATTTTCCATTTCTTCTGGTTTCAGTTTTGGTAGTTTATTATATGTTTCTAGGAATTTATCCATTTCTCTCAGGTTGTCCAATTTGTTTGTATATACTTTTTCATAATATTCTCTTGTAATTTGTATTTCTATGGTGTTGGTTTTTTTCACCTCTCTCATCCGTGGTTTCATTTTATTTGGGTCCTTTCTCTTCTCTTTTTAGTAAGTCTGGCGAGGGGGTTATCAATTTTTATTATTTTTTTCAAAGAACCAGTTCCTGGTTTCATTGATCTGTCCTATTGTTTTGTTTTGTTTTACTTTCTATATCATTTACTTATGATCTAATATTTTTTTATTTATTTCATTTTATTTACTTTTTTGTCAGAGAGAGAGAGAGCACAAGCAGGGGGAGCAGCAGGCAGAAGGAGAAGCAGGCTCCCAGCTGAGCAGGGAGCCCAGTGCAGGGTTGATCCCAGGACCCTGGGACCATGGCCCGAGCCGAAAGCAGACACAACAAAATGAGCCATCCAGGCATCCCTATTTATGCTCTAATATTTATTATTTCCTTCCTTCCGCTGGCTATAGGCTTCATTTTTTGTTCTTTTTCTCGCTCCTTTAGGTGTAAATTTAGATTTCTTCTTTGAGATTTTTCTTGCTTCTTGAAATGGGCCTGTATTGGTATATACTTCACTCTTACCCCCACTTTTGCTGCATCCCAAACATTTTAGACCACTGTGTTTTCATTTTCATTTGTCTCCATGTATTGTTTTAATTTCTTTTTTGTTTTCCTGCTTGACCCATCATTGTTTAGTAGCATGTTGTATAACCTCCATGTATTTTTGGTCTTTCCCAACCTTTTCTTACGGTCGACTTCTGGTTTCATAACATTGTCGGCAGAAAAGGTGCATGGAACATTTCCAGTATTTTTGTATTTGTTGAGGCCTAGTATGTGATCTATTCTGGAGAATGTTCCATGTATAATTGAAAAGAATGTGTATTAGGCTGGCTTAGGATGGAGTGTTCTAAATATATCTTTTAAGGTCATCTGATCCAGTGTGTCAGTCAAAGCTGTTGTTTCCTTGTTGATTTTCTGTTTAGATGATCTGCCCATTGATGTAAGTGAGTATTAAAGTCCCCAACTATTAATGTATATTATCAATGAGTTCTTTTATATTTGTTGTTAATTGTTTTATGTATTTGGGTGCTCCTATGCTGGGGTCAGAAATATTTATAGTTGTTAGATCTTCTTATTGGATCATCCCTTTTATGAATATATAATGACCTTCTTCATCTCTTGTTATAGTCTTTGGTTTAAAATCTAGTTCATCTGATTAAAGTATGGCTACTCCAGCTTTCTTTTGACATCCATTTATGTGATAAATGTTTCTCTGTCTCCTCATTTTCTTTTTTTTTTTAAGATTTTATTTATTTATTTTGACAGAAAGAGATCACAAGTAGGCAAAGAGGCAGACAGAGAGAGAAGGGGAAACAGGGTCCCCGCTGAGCAGAGAGCCCCATGTGGAGCCCAATCCCAGGACCCTGAGACCATGACCTGAGCTGAAGGCAGAGGATTTAACCCATTGGACCACCCAGGCACCCCGTCTCCTCATTTTCAATCTGCAGGTGACTTTAGGTCTAAAATGAGTCTCTTTTAGGCAGTATATAGATGGGTCTTGTTTTTTCTTTACCCATTATGACACCCTATGTCTTTTAACTGGAGCATTTAGTCCATTTATATTCAAAGTAATTATTAATTGATATGCATTTAGTGCCATTTTATTATTTGTCTTGTTCTTTCTTGAGATTTCCCTGATACTTTTTTTGTCTCTGTCAGTTTTAGTCTCTCCTTTGCATTTAACAAGTCCCCTTTAATATTTTTTTTCAGGACTGGGTTAGTGGTTACAAACTCCTTTAGTTTTTGTCTGAGAAACTCTTTATCTTCCTTCTATTCTGAATGAGAGCCTTGCTGAGTAGAGTATTCTTGGCTGCGGATTTTTCCCAATCAGCACTTTGAATATATCATGCCACTCCCTCTGGCTTGCTAACTTTTTATTGAGAAATTTGTAGTTTGCCTTATGGGTCTTTCCTTTTAAGTTAAAGACTTCTTTTGTCTTGCTGCTTTTGAGATTTTTTTTCTTTAGCACTGTATTTTGCAAATTTAATTACAATATATCTTGGTGTTAGCCTGCTCTGATTCATTTTGATGGGAGTTCTCTTGCATTCTGGATCTGGATGGCTGGTTCCTTCTCCAGATTAGGGAAGTTTTCATCTGTGATTTCCTCAAATAAATTTTCTGTCCCCCTTTTCTCTCTCTAGTTCTTCTGGGACTCTATAATACAAATGTTACTATGTTTGATAGAGTCACTGAGTTTCCTGTTTATTCTTAGGTTCCATAATTCTTTCTGTCTTTTGTGCAGGTTCATTATTTTCCATTATTTTGTCTTCTATATGACTTATTCATTCCTATGCTTTTTCCATCCTTGTGTCCATTGCATCAAGCCTGTTTTCAATTTCAGTTATTGCATTTTGCATTTTGCTGATTCTTTTTTAACTCTTTTATCTCAGTGGTAAGTGTCTCCATAAACTTTTCCATTCTTTTCTCAAGCTCAGTGAATATCCTTGTGATTGTTGCTTTAAATTCTCCATCAAGCATGTTACTTGTATCTGCTTTGCTTACATCTCTGACCATAGCCTTATCTTGTTCTTTTGTTTGGTATAAATTCCTCTGTCTTGGCATTTTGTCTAAGTCTCTGCCTTCTTTTATATGTTAGAAAAGCCAGTTACGACTCCTGCTCCTGAAAGTAATGGCCTTTAGAAAAAGAGGTCATGTAGTGCCAAAGTCCCGGTGCTTCAGAATGTGTCTGTGTTGTGTGCTGCATGCTCTCTGGTGTTGTGTCTTGTCTTCTGTATCCTTTAGGCCAGTTATCTGCAGAGGTTCTCCTTTCCTGCTGTGGGTAATGTTTGGTCCCAGGCCTGAAGGGTGAGTTTTAACTAGGTGTGCTCTCTTATACTTGTAAATGAGATCTATCATCATCTCCACCATAAGTGAGGCCCAGCAGATTCCTCTGGGCAGGAGACATTGTGTAGGCAAGGGTTTGTGCTGGTCTTCTGGGGGAGGGGTCCCACACTGGGACTGAGGCAAGCTTGACTGAGAGGTCAATTCTGCCAGCATGCAGGAGGGTGGGCTCATAAGCAAGCTAGGCAGCCAGTGTTAGTGCTGAGTGTCTCTGTGTTTATACTAGGTGATAGTGGAGGGAAATGGCACCACCCAACTCCTTTGTTTCCAGAGTAGCATCTCCATGAATTCTGCCTCTCCGGGGTGCTCCAAGATGAGTGAATCATCTCCCCACTGTGTGCCTTAGGCATTCTTCAGATCACTGTTTCCATCCTGCCTGCCCCTGGGTTGTTTGCCTGTCTTCTGTCAAGGACCAGTGCAGTGCCCTCAGGGAGAAAAGGAACATGTGGGTCATAACCAGGGGAAATATCAATTAATAGAAATAGAAATAACAGAGATGATAAGGTCATCAGGTAAGGCCATTAAAACAACTATTGTGAACACGGTCTGTAGGCTCAAGCATGTAAAGGAAAACAAAAGTATAATGAGAAAAATGGAAGATATTAAAAAATATAAAAAAGAAAACCAAATAAAATTATTCAAGATAAACAATAATATATCTGAAATGAAAAGGGGATTAAAACTATTCAGTTATCATAGAAGAAAAGATCAGAGAACTTCAAGACATTACAATAGAATCTATCCAAAATAGAGTATACAGAGGGAAAAAAGTCATTAATCTAACATACATGCAGTTGGAGTTCCAGAAGTGGGGGCTAAAGATTTTTTAAATTTTTAAAATTACTGAAATATTTTCAAATATGATGAAAACCATAACCTCCAAGATACACACACACACACACACACACACACACACACACACACACACACACTCATACAACTACACCAAGGATTACAGTAGTAAAATTTCTGGAAACCAACAAAGAAGAGAAAATTCTAAAAGGCAGCCAGAGGTAAATTACATATTGCACACACTGAAACAGACTAAGATATGGTCGACTTTAGGTTGGAAACAATGGAAGTCAAAGACTCTGTAACTTCATTTTAATATGTCAAAAGAAAAAAAAAGGTCAACTTAGAACTATTTATTCTGTTAAAATATATTTTTAAATTGAGGAGAGAACTTCAGATTTCTGCTTGGGAATTTTGAATACTGAAATAGCACTGTTCCCACACTTAAAAGAATAAAGTAAAAACAAGCTTCAAGTTCATGACTTCCTGAAGCCCTGACAGCTAAGGTAACAGGGCAAGCAATAAGTTCAAACTCTAAGGAGAGATAGCTGCCTGCAGGGAGATACAGAAAGCAAACACTTGTTTAAATGGGGCCATGTTGGCAAGAATTCCTCTGGAATGATTAATGAAATGATGGGGGTAAACTGTGGGCTAATGAGAGCAAAAGGAGACCTTAGAGGTCACAGATATAGGAGGCGTTTGCTCCTACTTGCCATCTTTTTCTACATCTATTCTACCAGATACTCACATAAAAAAAGGTTGAGATCCCAAGAAAGGTCTTGGGAGAGGAAGAACACTACTGCAAGAGGCCATGAAATTCAACCCAGGACATTCTCTCTTTTCTTTCTTATAAAACAAAACTTCTCTAAGAAACAAGGGCAATAATACTACCCTGTAGGAAACAAGGGTACTGGTGAATACCTCCTGCACTGAGGAAGAGAACAGAAAAATACTTTCCACCTGGGAGAAGGACAAGTAATAAGGGTCCAAAACAACAACAGAAGGAAGGCTAAGAGCATTTTTGTTCACAATAGCAGAGATATATTGACCATTATGTTGAATCCGTATTGACAGTAATTTTAAGGGCATCCTTGAGGATATTCCCAATTCATGTCTTAACCTGTCAGCAACATAATCTTAATAGGAATAAAGATAGGGAATAGAAAGCAACCAAAGCATGAGGATCCTTTAAAAATCTGCAGCTGTATTATTGAGTATCTTCTGGTTATTGCTTTTTTCTCAGGATAGCAGAGGAATTTTCTTGTTATGACTATATGGTGGAAAAATAATTTGATTTTATATTCTCAACTTTGGAATCTCAAATTCTTTTTCCAGTAATAAGAGTATATATTTCACTAATACTGTAATTAAAAGAAATCTCTAAACCTCTACCATTTATCCAGGAAAGGCAGTATTCTTATCATACATAAGCTTCAGGGGGAAAAGGTCAACAGAAATAATAAATTCTATAAATTGTATCTCTCCTGTTCATCCATCTTTGCTAATTTCCAAGTTTATTTCTCTTAGGCTTACCCATTTAGTCATGTTAGCACTCTAGGTTTCTAAATGCAATATCTCTCCCTTTGGTTATGTATTATTTTTATTAGAGCTATGTCATCAAGCTATATGATAAAGTACTCAATAAGTAAAAGCATTTGTTTCTCTCATTCTCTCTCTCTCTCTCTCTCACACACACACAGACACACACACATTCTACAACCAGAATTAGCAAAGCTCTCAGAAACCCTCCAACTCCCGTGCCCTAAAGTATTGCTATTTTCCCCGATTTGAATAAGAAGATCTGGCCCTCTGGAATCCACAGGTTATTTCCTTGTGACTTAATAACAGACTGTGCTCTGTGTTTGGAAATGTCACTTTCATGCTTAGATTCTTCTCTATTACAAGTGGCTAAAGCAAATTGCTTCAGGGTACTTATAGTGATACCAAAAGGTACAAGCTGATATTTTTAAAACACACCAACCAGCCCTAGCATGATGAGAAGCCTGGAGTTTTGATATGCTGGAAAAGACATTATATAAATGCTACCTTTTAGAGACAATAGAAAATAACATATTATTAACAACAAAAAGCAGTAAAATTTTAAAATAATGATCCTTAGATTAATTTTTCCCAAATAAATAGAAATACATCACGTTCTCCTGACTATTAGATGCTCATTCCATTGACAGATCTCGAGCAAAGATTCTTGAAAATTCTCTAGGAACTGATAATCGTACAAGTAGGCAGCTTCCACACAAGATGACAGAGCAAAAGTGGATACTTTTGGCACAAAATCCTAGAGAAAGATTATAGATATACTTTAAAACCTCTTTTTCCCTCTTTTCTTTATCATTAATTTACTTATGATCATACATTGATGCCTTTTATAACTGACTTGCCTCCATCTGGTTACTTTTTAATGCATTTCATCAGTTATTTCTCAACTAAAAACACTTGTCTAATCTTAAGAAATTGAAATTCCTTATTATGCTTTATCTTTTTCTGCTTGATTTATCTGACTTGGCTCACTTTCTCCTTCACCCACCAAACCTCAATCAAGCTGACCACTTTTTGGTTCCTCATTCTTAGAAACTTTTGCTTACCTGAGGATCTTTGTATATAATCTTGCTGAAATGTTACCCTGCTTACTGATATAATAATAATAACCAAGAGACTAATGATAACCTCTTGTTGAAATGTTACCCTCCCCTCTCTGTGCACAGGCTTAAGCAAGCACTTTCGTTCTAGGGGTTTCAACTTGTATTAGTCAGGGTTCCCCAGAGAAGCAGAGCCAATAGTATATCAGAATATGCTGATACTATAATGGTGGTTCACAAGTCCATTTCAATTCCATTGTAAAAATTAAAAGACAAAAGTTTTATTTTTAGCCATAACTATAATTTTAATGGATACACAATATAAAAATAAGTAAATTGTGAATCAGTAGCATAGAGCATGTGTAAGTAAAGAGAAGTAAAGTATAGATTTTGAATATCATCAAAGTGCAGATGCTAGCTAAAAATAAAATGTTATAACTACAAAGTATTTTATGTAAGACTCATGGTAAACACACATTAAAAGCTTATAGCAGATACACAAAATATAAAGAAGAAGAAATGCAGGCATACCACTGTAGAATTATCATCAAATCATACACACACACACACACACACACACACACAAAACAAGAAAGGAAAAAAGAACCAAAGGAACTGGAAAACAGTTAACAAAATGACAGTAATAAATCTTTTTTTTCCCCCATTTTATTTATTTTTTCAGCGTAACAGTATTCATTCTTTTTGCACAACACCCAGTGCTCCATGCAAAACGTGCCCTCCCCATTACCCACCACCTGTTCCCCCAACCTCCCACCCTTGACCCTTCAAAACCCTCAGGTTGCCCCAACCTCCCACCCCTGACCCTTCAAAACCCTCAGGTTGTTTTTCAGAGTCCATAGTCTCTTATGGTTCGCCTCCCCTCCCCAATGTCCATAGCCTGCTGCCCCTCTCCCAATCCCACCTCCCCCCAGCAACCCCCAGTTTGTTTTGTGAGATTAAGAGTCATTTATGGTTTGTCTCCCTCCCAATCCCATCTTGTTTCATTTATTCTTCTCCTACCCCCCTACCCCCCCATGTTGCTTCTCCATGTCCTCATATCAGGGAGATCATATGATAGTTGTCTTTCTCCGATTGACTTATTTCACTAAGCATGATACGCTCTAGTTCCATCCACGTCGTCGCAAATGGCAAGATTTCATTTCTTTTGATGGCTGCATAGTATTCCATTGTGTATATATACCACATCTTCTTTATCCATTCATCTGTTGATGGACATCTAGGTTCTTTCCATAGTCTGGCTATTGTAGACATTGCTGCTATAAACATTCGGGTACACGTGCCCCTTTGGATCACTATGTTTGTATCTTTAGGGTAAATACCCAGTAGTGCAATTGCTGGGTCATAGGGTAGTTCTATTTTCAACATTTTGAGGAACCTCCATGCTGTTTTCCAGAGTGGTTGCACCAGCTTGCATTCCCACCAACAGTGGAGGAGGGTTCCCCTTTCTCCACATCCTCGCCAGCATCTCTCATTTCCTGACTTGTTAATTTTAGCCATTCTGACTGGTGTGAGGGGATATCTCATTGTGGTTTTGATTTGTATTTCCCTGATGCCGAGTGACGTGGAGCACTTTTTCATGTGTCTGTTGGCCATCTGGATGTCTTCTTTGCAGAAATGTCTGTTCATGTCCTCTGCCCATTTCTTGATTGGATTGTTTGTTCTTTAGGTGTTGAGTTTGCTAAGTTCCTTATAGATTTTGGATACTAGCCCTTTATCTGATATGTCGTTTGCAAATATCTTCTCCCATTCTGTCAGTTGTCTTTTGGTTTTGTTAACTGTTTCCTTTGCTGTGCAAAAGCTTTTGATCTTGATGAAATCCCAATAGTTCATTTTTGCCCTTGCTTCCCTTGCCTTTGCCGTTGTTCCTAGGAAGATGTTGCTACAGCTGAGGTCGAAGAGGTTGCTGCCTGCGTTCTCCTCAAGGATTTTGATGGATTCCTTTCTCACATTGAGGTCCTTCATCCATTTGGAGTCTATTTTCGTGTGTGGTGTAAGGAAGTGGTCCAATTTCATTTTTCTGCATGTGGCTGTCCAATTTTCCCAGCACCATTTATTGAAGAGGCTGTCTTTTTTCCATTGGACATTCTTTCCTGCTTTGTCGAAGATTAGTTGACCATAGAGTTGAGGGTCGATTTCTGGGCTCTCTATTCTGTTCCATTGATCTATGTGTCTGTTTTTGTGCCAGTACCATGCTGTCTTGATGATGACAGCTTTGTAATAGAGCTTGAAGTCCGGAATTGTGATGCCACCAACTTTGGCTTTGTTCTTCAATATTTCTTTGGCTATTCGAGGTCTTTTCTGGTTCCATATAAATTTAAGGATTATTTGTTCCATTTCTTTGAAAAAAATGGATGGTATTTTGATAGGGATTGCATTAAATGTGTAGATTGCTTTAGGTAGCATAGACATTTTCACAATATTTATTCTTCCAATCCAGGAGCATGGAACATTTTTCCATTTTTTTGTGTCTTCCTCAATTTCTTTCATGAGTACTTTATAATTTTCTGTGTATAGATTCTTAGTCTCTTTGGTTAGGTTTATTCCTAGGTATCTTATAGTTTTGGGTACAATTGTAAATGGGATTGACTCCTTAATTTCTCTTTCTTCAGTCTTGTTGGTGTACAGAAATGCAACTGATTTCTGTGCATTGATTTTATATCCTGACACTTTACTGAATTCCTGTACAAGTTCTAGCAGTTTTGGAGTGGAGTCTTTTGGGTTTTCCACATATAGTATCATATCATCTGCGAAGAGTGATAGTTTGACTTCTTCTTTACCAATTTGGATGCCTTTAATTTCTTTTTGTTGTCTGATTGCTGAGGCTAGGACTTCTAATACTATGTTGAATAGCAGTGGTGATAATGGACATCCCTGCCGTGTTCCTGACCTTAACGGAAAAGCTTTCAGTTTTTCTCCATTGAGAATGATATTTGCGGTGGGTTTTTCATAGATGGCTTTGATAATATTGAGGTATGTGCCCTCTATCCCTACACTTTGAAGAGTTTTGATCAGGAAGGGATGCTGTACTTTGTCAAATGCTTTTTCAGCATCTATTGAGAGTATCATATGGTTCTTGTTCTTTCTTTTATTAATGTGTTCTATCACATTGATTGATTTGTGGATCTTGAACCAACCCTGCAGCCCTGGAATAAATCCCACTTGATCGTGGTGAATAATCCTTTTAATGTACTGTTGAATCCTATTGGCTAGTATTTTGGCGAGAATTTTTGCGTCTGTGTTCATCAAGGATATTGGTCTGTAGTTCTCTTTTTTGGTGGGATCCTTGTTTGGTTTTGGGATCAAGGTGATGCTGGCCTCATAAAATGAGTTTGGAAGTTTTCCTTCCATTTCTATTTTTTGGAACAGTTTCAGGAGAATAGGAATTAGTTCTTCTTTAAATGTTTGGTAGAATTCCTCTGGGAAGCCGTCTGGCCCTGGGCTTTTGTTTGTTTGGAGATTTTTGATGACTGTTTCAATCTCCTTACTGGTTATGGACCTGTTCAGGTTTTCTATTTCTTCCTGGTTCAGTTGTGGTAGTTTATATGTCTCTAGGAATGCATCCATTTCTTCCAGATTGTCCAATTTGTTGGCGTAGAGTTGCTCATAGTATGTTCTTATAATTGTCTGTATTTCTTTGGTGTTAGTTGTGATCTCTCCTCTTTCATTCATGATTTTATTGATTTGGGTCCTTTCTCTTTTCTTTTGGATGAGTCTGGCCAGGGGTTTATCAATCCTATTGATTCTTTCAAAGAACCAGCTCCTAGTTTCATTGATTTTTTCTATTGTTTTTTTCGTTTCTATTTCATTGATTTCTGCTCTGATCTTTATGATTTCTCTTCTCCTGCTGGGTTTAGGGTTTCTTTCTTGTTCTTTCTCCAGCTCCTTTACACGTAGGGTTAGGTTGTGTACTTGAGACCTTTCTTGTTTCTTGAGAAAGGCTTGTACCGCTATATATTTTCCTCTCAGGACTGCCTTTGCTGTGTCCCACAGATTTTGAACTGTTGTGTTTTCATTATCATTTGTTTCCATGAATTTTTTCAATTCTTCTTTAATTTCCTGGTTAACCCATTCATTCTTTAGAAGGATGCTGTTTAGTCTCCATGTATTTGGGTTCTTTCCAGCTTTCCTCTTGTGATTGAGTTCTAGCTTCAGAGCATTGTGGTCTGAAAATATGCAGGGAATAATCCTAATCTTTTGATACTGGTTGAGACCTGATTTGTGACCCAGGATGTGATCTATTCTGGAGAAGGTTCCATGTGCACTAGAGAAGAATGTGTATTCTGTTGCTTTGGGATGAAATGTTCTGAATAGATCTGTGATGTCCATCTGGTCCAGTGTGTCATTTAAGGCCTTTATTTCCTTGTTGATCTTTGGCTTGGATGATCTGTCCATTTCAGTGAGGGGAGTGTTAAAGTCCCTTACTATTATTGTATTATTATTGATGTGTTTCTTTGATTTTGTTATTAATTGGTTTATATAGTTGGCTGCTCCCACGTTAGGGGCATAGATATTTAAAATTGTTAGATCTTCTTGTTGGACAGACCCTTTGAGTAGGATATAGTGTCCTTCCTCATCTCTTATTATAGTCTTTGGCTTGAAGTCTAATTGATCTGATATAAGGATTGCCACCCCAGCTTTCTTCTGATGCCCATTAGCATGGTAAATTGTTTTCCACCCCCTCACTTTAAATCTGGAGGTGTCTTCGCGTCTAAAATGAGTTTCTTGTAGGCAACATACTGATGGGTTTTGTTTTTTTATCCATTCTGATACCCTGTGTCTTTTGATTGGGGCATTTAGCCCATTAACATTCAGGGTAACTATTGAGAGATATGAATTTAGTGCCATTATTAGCCTGTAAGGTGACTGTTACTGTATATTGTCTCTGTACCTTTCTGATCTACTACTTTTAGGCTCTCTCTTTGCTTAGAGGACCCCTTTCAATATTTCCTGTAGAGCTGGTTTGGTGTTTGCAAATTCTTTCAGTTTTTGTTTGTCCTGGAAGCTTTTGATCTCTCCTTCTATTTTCAATGATAGCCTAGCTGGATAGAGTATTCTTGGCTGCATGTTTTTCTCGTTGAGTGCTCTGAATATATCATGCCAGCTCTTTCTGGCCTGCCAGGTCTCTGTGGATAAGTCTGCCGCCAATCTAATATTTTTACCATTGTATGTTACAGACTTCTTTTCTCGGGCTGCTTTCAGGATTTTCTCTTTGTCACTAAGACTTGTAAATTTTACTATTAGGTGACGGGGTGTGGACCTATTCTTGTTGACTTTGAGGGGGGTTCTCTGCATCTCCTGGATTTTAATGCTTGTTCCCTTTGCGATATTAGGGAAATTCTCTCCAATGATTCTCTCCAATAGACCTTCTGCTCCCCTCTCTGTTTCTTCTTCTTCTGGAATCCCAATTATTCTAATGTTGTTTCGTCTTATGGTGTCACTTATCTCTCGAATTCTCCCCTCATGGTCCAGTAGCTGTTTGTCCCTCTTTTGCTCGGCTTCCTTATTCTCTGTCATTTGGTCTTCTATATCACTAATTCTTTCTTCTGCCTCATTGATCCTAGCAGTGAGAGCCTCCATTTTTGATTGCACCTCATTAATAGCTTTTTTGATTTCAACTTGGTTAGATTTTAGTTCTTTAATTTCTCCAGAAAGGGCTTTAATATCTCCAGAGAGGGTTTCTCTAATATCTTCCATGCCTTTTTCGAGCCCGGCTAGAATGTTCAGAATCGTCATTCTGAACTCTTGATCTGACATATTACCAATGTCTGTGTTGATTAGTTCCCTAGCCTTCGGTACTGTCTCTTGTTCTTTTGTTTGTGGTGATTTTTTCCGCCTTGTCATTTTGTCCAGATAAGAGGATATGAAGGAGCAAATAAACTACTAAAAGGGTGGCAAAGACCCCGGAAAAATGCGCTGTAACCAAATCAGAAGAGACCCCAAATTGTGGGGGGGAGAAAGGGGATAAAAAACAGGTTCTGAAAAAAAAAAAAAAGAAAATAAAAGAAAAAAATTTAAAAAATAAAACAAATAAAAAAATATAAAAAAGAAAGAAAAAATATATATATTTAGATGAACTAGTCAAAGAACGTTAAAAAAGAAAAGGGTAAAAGTTTTAAAAAATTTAGCAGAAGAAGAAAAAAGAAAAAAGAAAAAAAATTGAAAAAAGAAAAAAAAGTTGGAAAAAGAAAAAAAAATTGAAGTAGCCGCAAGACTAAAGAATCATGGGGAGAAAGCCATGAGTTCCGTGCTTTGCTTTCTCCTCCTCTGGAATTGCTCTGCTGTCTTAGGAATTGAATCTGCTTTCTCCTTGATAGATGAACTTCGTCCTGGCTGGATATTTTGTTGATCTTCTGGGGGAGGGGCCTGTTGTAGTGACTCTCAAGTGTCTTTGCCCGAGGCAGGATTGCACCGCCCTTACCGGCGGCCGGACTAAGTAATCGGCTCGGGTTCGCTTTTGGGATCTTCTGTTCCCTGAACGCTTTCCGTAGAGTTCCGGAGGACGGGAATGAAAATGGCGGCCTCCCAGTCTCCGGCCCGGAGGAGCCGAGAGCCTGGGGCCCCACTCCTCAGTGCGCCCCCAGAGGACAGCACCCAATCACTCCCGTATCCCCAGCCTCTAGCCGCGCTCCGAGCTCACCCAGCCCGCAACCAGTTCAAGGTAACCCCGAGCTGAGAGTTCAGTCCTCGGCTCTGTCTCTGCAGCCGGCTTCTCCATTCTAATACCTGCGAGCTCTCTGACACTCCGACACCCCCGATCCTTCTGTGACCCTGCGGGACCTGGGGCCACGCTGGCCCCGCGTGGGCTTCACCCTGGTTTAGCCTCTGGAGCAGTTTCCCTCAGTGGAACAGACTTTTAAAAGTCCTGATTTTGTGCTCCGTTCCTCCGCCCCTTGCCGGGAGCCGGCCCCTCCCCCCGCGGTCTATCTTCCCATCGTTTTAGATTCACTTCTCCGCCAGTCCTACCTTTCAGAAAGTGGTTGATTTTGTTTCTAGAGTTGATGTTCTTCTTCTCTTCACTCTCCCGTTGGATTTGTAGGTGTTTGCAATGTTTAGATAAGCTATCGAGCTTATCTCCTGCTACCTGATGTAGTCTCAGGCTGCTACTTCTCCGCCATCTTGACTCCTCCTCGACAGTAATAAATCTTCACCTATCAACAATTACTTTAATCATAAATGGATTAATCAAAAGATAAAGAGTGCCATATGGATTAAAAACAAAAATAAGAACCAACTATATGCTGACTATAAGAGACTCACCTCAGCTTTCAGGACATAGGTTGAAAGTGAAGATTCGGAAAAAAATATTCCATGTGAGTGATAACCAAAAAATGAAGTGGCTATTCTTGTATTAGACAAAGGAACTAAGTCAAAATTGTCACAAGAGTTAAAGGAGTCAATTCAACAGAAGATTATAATGATTATAAGTATATGTTCACCCCAAACTGGAGCCCCTAAATATATAAAGCAAATACTAATCGATCTGAAGGAAAAAATGGAGAGCAATATAATAATAATAGGTGACTGTTGCCCCACTTTTAACGTTGAATAGATCATCTAGATAGAAAATCAACAAGGAAGTAGCAGATTTGAAGAACACAGATTTGAAGAAGCACATAGGGCATTCAACAGGATAGATCATATGTTGGGCTACAAAAAAGACTTAAATTAAGACAACTGAAATATCAAGTATTTTTCTAACCCAAATGTTTTGAAACTAAAAGTCAATAGTAGAAGGACAATTGGGCAATTTACAAATACATGGAAATTAAAATACTCCTGAACAACTAACTGATAAAGAAACCAAAAGAGAAATCAAAAATATATCTTGAGTTGAACAAAAAAAAAAAAGAAACTATAACATAAAATATAGGGTATAGCAAAGACAGTTCTTAGAGGAAAGTTCATAGCAATAAATCAAGTTCTACATTAAGAAAAAAAGAAAGGTCTCAAATAAACAACTTAACTTTACACCTTGAGAAACTAGAAGTAGGACAAACTAAGTCCAAATTTAGCAGAAGGTAGGAAATAAAAATTATAGTAGAAATAAATGAAATGAAGACTGCAAAAAAAAATTTAAAAAGACCAACAAAACTAGAGTTGTTGTTTTGAAAAGATAAAACTCTGTGACTACACCAATAGCAAGATGCTAATTTGAATATATATCCTCATGTAGGAATAAGGCTTTAATCCTAGAATTCCTAGATGAATAACATGAAATTGGGAAACCACCAAGAGAAGTTTTTAGCTGAGGAAGATATTAGGTTGGGTGTAATGCCAGTCGGTCACAAGATTATGGTGTTTTGAGATGTTAGTTCTTCATTATGTACAATGAATTTAAACTTTCATCTGATACGTGATCAGGTTTCCCAGTATACACTACAATACTTGACCTGCATAGTGCCTGCTATTTATTCCTAGCTAAAATGCCCACTCACAACACCTTTCTGCTCTTACTAGAATATAAATGCCTGGTGGAGCGCCTGGGTGGCTCAGTTGGTTGGGCTACTGCTTTCAGCTCAGGTCATGATCCCAGAGTCCCAGGATCAAGTTCCACATCCAGCTCCCAGCTCCACAGAGAGTCTGCTTCTCCCTCGGACCTTCTCCCCTCTCATGTTCTCTCACTCTGTCTCCCAAATAAATAAAATCTTTAAAAAAGAAAAGACAAGAAAAGAAAAGCCTGGAAATAGAGGACCAATTAAACCCCCTTTTACAATTTTCCCTTTAGGCCAAAGCATGCTAAACTTACCTAATCAGAGCCTAATTTCACACTTTCTTGGATTTCGCCTCAAGATGAAGGCAAAGCTTGGTTCATCTCACCAATTTGGTAGGAAAGAAGGAAGGCAGTACTGATTGAAATGAATAATGTTTGGTCTTTTTCGTTCTTGTGCATTTCTCAAAGATTTTTTTTTTCCACAGTGGTGTAGGTATCTTATGTTCATTTTGTTATTCATCAATTTTTTTGGTAAATATATTTTTATGTGCCTATGCCAGGCATTGGTACTAGGTACTGGCAATTCAGTGGTGACCAAAACCATTGCCTCTGTCCGTCTAGAGCACAGAGACAGAGAAAAAAGACATAGTCAGATAATAATACAGGTCTACATAGCAATCACAATTTTTAGGGTGTAGGAAGGTCTCCCCAGACTTCATGTACTTCTGAGCACAAACCTCCATCCTTTTCTGAAGTGAAGACTTCATTAGGAATTTAGGAATAATAGAGGGTGAAGATAGGGTAGGTTCAGGGACTATGTGTGGATATATGTTGGAACAGAGGAAGCAGAACAGGTGATAACAAAGAAATATGCCTTTGAGATAAGAGGTCTGGTGGTTTATTAAAGATTGGAAGAATTTGTATTTTCAATGTAATTAATAAGTTAGTGGGTTAATTTTAAAAAATCAATTTGGCAAGCGATATCATTGCCAAATGAATCTGTATCCAGAAGGTTCAGGCCTGTGGGGTGTGGAGCTTTGAAGAGCTGAGAAATGGTAAATGAATTTTTGGAGTCAGATCTGGTATTTTGTGATTTGAGACACCCTGTGTTTCTAAAGGAGACAATTCAACCTTCTGTGTGAGAATTAATGATGTCTCTAGCCAACCCGAACAAGGGGTTCTCTAGTGAACATCATGGAGAGAACAGATTGTTTAGAAAAGAGACTCTAGCCAAGGAGAATTTATTTAATCAAGAGGAGACTTTGGGTAAAATTGTGCCAACAGTTTAATAAAAACAAAAATATTTGATTGCAGGTGGGAGAGAGGGAAGAATGAACTCAGTTGTTCTCACTTGTAATTCATCTCCTTACTGTAAATTAACCAGTTTAAATACCTATTAAAATTTTATGAACTTGTACTCCTTTTAAAATCCTTGGACTAATTTTTTTTATTGTACTGTTTTCCATTCGGTGAAAGAACATAGTAAGATCTCAGTAAGCATTTGTTGATAGATGCAAATATTATATTTGTGTTTCTAATTATTACTGCTATTCTTATTTTGGCACTTTGTTTAATAAACTGGAGGATGTAGCAGAATCATTTTGTAAAATACATAATTTATGCCCTAAGAAGACAGGATGAAGAGGATTGTAGAGCATAAAAATGAAAGTCTGAGGAGAAAAACTGAATATATATTTGGATTCAGTAATGAATGACTTATGTTTGGTATTTGAAATGTATTTTTCTTTTCTAAAAAATAAAAATACAAATATTTATCCACACTTTGGCAAAAAACATTCAGATTAAATACAAACATGTATTTACTAAGCTGTTACTGGAAAATTCTCACTATATAAGCTATAAATGTCAACTGAAGTGACAGTGTTCTTCATTACCATAAATAAAATTCACAGTCCCCATCTCTTGAGACATCTCTTGAGAAGTCCCATATCCTCTATGGCATTTCAGGGAATCCCAAGGCTTTCCATTTTCTTGGCCACCTCTTGTGTCTTCCCTCCCATAAAATTTTTAGTCTCATTTCAACTTCCAGTGCTGCCACTGTCCGCCTTGTCCACATTAACCCAGATGTGGAACATGTAGACATTCCAGAACTCAAAAAATACATGAAATTTTGTGTGTGGAAATCCCAACTCCATTTTTCAGGTTGCTCATCTTAATTCCTTTTTTTCTTTCACACCCCACATTTGATCCATTAGCAAATCCCGTGAGCTCTACTTTCTGAATATATTCAAACTTTGTCCATTTCCAAACACTGCCTCTGCCACTCTGGTCCTAGTCCTCTTCCAGCCTTTGCTTTTAGTCTGTTCTCAACCAGCAGCCAGATGGATCCCATCTAAACATAACCTATCACTTGTCTGCTCAGAAACCTCCAATGGACTTCAGTTCACTAAGCACAGAAGCCAGCAGCCTCTAAGCCTCTACGTGATCTGATTCCCAGTTACCCCTGTGACAACCTCCTAATCCTCATCCCATTATTTGTGAACTCCAGGTTCACTGACCTACCTGTTTCTCGAAGACCCCAAGCACCTCCCCACCTCAGGCTTTCCTTTTGCTGTTTTCTCTACCCAAAACGTTCTTCCCTCCAATTCTTTGATGGCTAGTTTCCCCATTCCTTGAAATAAAGGTTATCTCTGCAGTTAGACCTTTCCTCATGACATTAAATAAAATGTGGCTCCCTCAGCAGACATTTGGTTCCAGAACATTCTGTGTCTAGCGTGTCTCTTCTTTGTCTTTCTTCTTCATTCGCCTTTTCCATTCTCATCCCCCATTTTTTTAAAACAGCAGAATATCTCTGACTTACCCTCTCTTTTCAAATCATTTTTTAAGATCTGAACTTTCTTATAATATGCAGCCTGTCAAGCAATTTAGCTAAAAAAAGAAATTATTCAATTAGGAGAAGTCAAAACTTTAATTTGAAGTCAACTGTGATTTTAAGCTCCCTCTCCCTTTCATTTTCCCTCACTTTCTGCCTTCTGCAGCTGCACTAGGAAGTTGGAGTTTAAGAACTAGTCTACTATTGAGGCAAGGAGGAAAAGAGATGTGAAAGTATTTTTCCCTCTGGCCCTCCTTGCTGTTGTGTGATTTAAAGTGACTACCTCCCTTAGTGACTATTATTTTTCTAAGGATTTTCCTTTTCTAGCTGTTAGCTCATCTATAACAAAAACATTTCCTCCCCAAACCCCTTCAGACCCAGGGGTGGGATGATGCCTAGCTGTGCTAAATGAGTGCACTAACATCTCTCTTTGGTTCCCTTAACTTTGCCCACACCCTTCTGCATAGCCTCTTCATTAAAGTCTTTTCAAAGATCCTTGTTACATTTGTCATCTCTTTCTTTTAGAGACCCTGACTAATACAGTAGTATTTTTTTAAGGAAACGAAGTAAAATTTAGTAATTAAATAAATTAATAATAGTTTAATAAATCAATGATAATAAATAACACAATATAATAGTACCTTAGTTGTTAATAAATTAAATTGATTTTATTTTTATTTTATTATTAAATATATATTTTTATTTTAAATGTTAAGTATATTAAAATAATAGTAAAATTAAATAATATATATATTGACTTTAACCAGTTAACTGATATGAAATTTTCAGATGGGATATAAAAAAATATATATCTTGTTTGCAAAAGACACAGTTAAAAAAAATTTTGGAAAGATTGAAGGACTAGAAAGTGATATACATGGTAAAAGAAATCTATATTAGTCCTAAGACAAGATAGGCATCAAAAAGATAACTACATAATGATACAAGATTCAAGTCACTGAGAAGTTGTAGGTCTACAATAGTTTTATCTAAAATTCTTGAGGCAAATATGTTTCAAAACTTAGAAGTTGCAGTTTTATGGGTGAAATTACCAAATTTCAAACTTGGTAATTAATTGAACCAGCTGTGCTTACTAGATGGTTTTAATAGAACTGATAAATGAGGGAAAGAAAGGACAGAGGCAAAGGAATTAGCTTAGAATAACATGGATTAACAGAAAAGCTTGGAAGAGTTCTCTCCATCTCAGAAAGAAAAAAGAATGGGGAAAACAGACCACGTAAATGCAACATAGGAACCTCAAAGCAGGCCTCTAAATATGTACGTTCTATGAATGTCCTGGAAATAACTTAGTAATACATGTAAGTCATACCTCCACTTCCTTGTTTTTCTACTTTGGTTCATTAGCTTATTTGGACATCAGATGGAGAATTGAGTTCATTATGCTCCTCAGTTTATGGTACATATTAATCTTTAGGTGGGGAAAGTTCCTTCTCTTGCTTGATTGATTTTTTTCTGTCTCCATTTTTCCATGCTTAATTTTCTCATGACTATAGACAACCATCTTAATTTTCAAAAAATACCCATGTTTTTATGTGATTATGTTCTTGGAAAATGACTGCTGCTACTTTATGTTCATTTGTCTTTAATTTACCTAAATGATACCATTATATATCTCATTCTGTTTCTTAGAAACAGAAACAGATATTTAGCAGAGAAGAGATAATAAGTAGCCCCCGAGGAAGGAAAAAACACTGAAGGGAATTGTCATCTGGTTAACTTGACTTCCCCTGATGTCTCATTAAACTTCTTACAGTTGAGTCCTTTGTATATCTGTGTCCAATAAAAAGAAAATTTTACTTTTATTTAAGTTTGCTTAATAAGTTTCTCTTTCTTGCTGAAAAAATCGATCCCAAACAAGGAAAGGAAGTATGATTAATTTTGTTATCTTTTATTCTGAGTACATATGCACTGTGGCTATTAAAATGATAGGTGAAAATTGGTGCCTTGTTTGTACGGTGAATATATAAGAGATAATTAATAGAAGGCAAACTAAGACAATAACACATTGTTAACTGCAAGTCTGGTAGGCCCTGAGATGCTTTGATAAACAAACATTTCTCTGGAGTAAGGATGTAATTGAATCTTCAATATACCAAAGCACTAAACAGGTTAGTCTTCTCTAGGGAAATCTCAGATGGGTGAAATAATGTTTAACTCCCCATCTACATTCAAAATGTATTTCCTTATGAAAACTATATATTTGCTGGCATGAAAAACCTTGAAGAAAATACCGCATGCCCATCTATCCCTTTTTAGGATATAGTTCTATAATGATAGAGTAATGATATGTATTCATTTTGGATACATTAGAAAGGCAGTATGTTGGAATTAGGGAACCGCAGAGAATGGTGAATATCTGAAACATTTTTCTAAGAAGTGGCAGAAGCAGCTTCTTAGGAACACATTAATGTGCTATAAACCAATACTAACGGCAAAGTTGAGCTTAAATGGGAAAACAGATCATTTGTAGCATTTCCAGTCTTGATCTTTCTCCAGTATTGTTTGAAAGTCTGGGTAGAGGTGAATGGAAACAGACTTGAAGATTGGGATTTAGCTAGGGAACAAGGGCCCTCAGGGCACTGACCCTAGACTAGTTGGAGTGGTGAGCTGTGTGGTCCAGGCTAGAGAGAATAAGGGGCCAGGACCTAAGTGTTGAGAAGGCAATAGAAGAGTTAAGATCACAGGACTCACTGGAGTCAAACTGAAATAAGGAAATGATATGACTGTAAACAGAAGGTTAGTTTTTCACTTTTCAAATATAAAATAGTTGTTAGTGTTGACAAGAGCCAGTGTTTGTCTATGAGCATAAGCTACTATGGTAGAGTGGAGGTGAATACTTTTGGAGTCACATTAGTAGAACCTAGTATTCAGATGGATATATTAACTGCTCTACTACTGATAGAATTTGAGAACAGAAATGAACAATATGGACCAAGGTGCTTGCAAAGTCATTGATAAACAGATGATAATTTTGGTCGTGGGTTCATAAATGATAGCATGTTGAAGGATATAAGAAGTATAACTAAATGGCCTTAATGTAGAAAAAGTATAGTATTTATGCTATAGTAGAGGAGCAATGGCTTCATGCCAGTATTTGGAATTGAGAATAGAGCCTTATTAACCTTGTGCATGCCTTTGGGTAAATCCTTTGGTCCTGCCATGACATCTTGTACAAAAGTCTGGACAGAAAACTAGTTCTCTAAGGACTTTGGAAGCCAGTTTCTCTTTTTATAATCTTGATAATGGTCATATAATGATTCTTTTGCATGTCTGTTGCTTTTTAGATTACACCACCAGAACCCAGCTCACTACAAGTCCCGAACACATACCAGCTTTGCCTATCACCAGTTTCCAAAGCAAAAACCATTGTCATGCTTTACCAAAACTTCCATTATTCTCTCTTGCCTTAAGAGGCTACCCTAAGTATCAGATTCTTCCTACTCTCACAGGAAACCAAAAGGAAGAATTAAAGGAGATTAAATAGTGCTCAGAGTCACAAAACTCCATTGGTATGTGCCCTCACCGGTTTATATTCATAGTGCAACAACTTGCTTTTGCTATGTATGAGTAGAAGTAAGAAACAACAACAAAAACATTGTTTTAAGACAGCTTAGAACTTTTGCAACTCTGTGTTAAACATGAAAATGCCAGAAAAAGCAAATATTTTTCTCTAACGTGTGATGGCTGCTAGATGTGGGCACTTACGTGATTTCTGGCCTCTTTCTGTCTCTTTCTCCATTTCTCTTTCCCTCTATCTCCCCCCAACCCTACACACACACACACACACACACACACACACACACTCAATAGTATATCCGAGACTTTGACACTCACACATAATGTATACACATAATAGAGACCAGGGATCCCAAATTATGACTTTAAGGGCCAGAGTGGTAATATATTTCATGGAGAATCCAAGCTGAATCTAGGGAGTAGATAAGCACATAGCAGAACAAGAGAACGTGATATTATCTAATGACATTGAAATCCAAAACTTTTAAATTCTGTTGTCTGAAGGTAAATAGCTGCACTATTTGGTATATTTGGTTGCCAGATGGCTGTCAGATGTCATCTTACAACATCAGTAAATATGGAAAACTGTAAAAAATTGTCCAATACCTCCCTTCCTTTATCAATACATGTTTGCTCTTTTTGCTTTTAAATGTCATAATTGCCACAAACATTTGATAATCATACATTATTCAGGTATGAATAAAGTAAATCAATTATGCAGTGGAAGTTCACAAATGGAAACCTAACACAAAAATCATAGACCAGGGGTGCCTGGGTAGCTCAGTCAGTTGGGCATCTGACTCTTGATCTCAGCTCAGATCTTGATCTCAGGGTTGTGAGTTCAAGCCCCATGTAGGGTTCTATGTTGGAGGTGAAGCCTACTTTAAAAAAAAAATCATAGACCAGTGTTTTTCAAAGTGTGATCCTCAAATTATGCTAGTTCCTAACCATCAGTCAAGAGTTTGGCAGAGAGTGGCAGTTTTCAAAGGAAAAAACATTACAGATATTGTGTTCACATACATGTCACAAACTTGAAATCTATAGTATTAATTAATGGAAACTCTCTATACGTGATTTTCATGAATAAAGATTATTCACGCACAATAAAGCTAGTACAGTTGGAATCTTCACAGTGTCTTTTAATGAATATGAGTATATCCTTGTAAAAAAAACTACAAGTACATATTTTTATCTCACTTGCCTCCTCTGTAGTATTTTGTTAAATTTGATTTTTTTTCTTTTAATTAAGTATTGTGTTATATCCTCAATGGAGATAATAGATTAATGGCTTGAGAGTTGTTCACAGAAATAACAATGTTAAAATAATAACAAAAATAGACAAATTGTATATTAAGATATTGGCTCTGCTATTTTAATGAAAACAATATCATTGAATTAAATAGGGTTAAAAGGTTTTTTTTCTCTCTTCTATAAAATTTTAATTGACAGGAGATCCAAGGAGGTATGAAAGCTCTGCTGCATGAGGTTATCTAGGGACCCAGATTCTTCTCTGGAAAGCTTTAACATTTCCTAAGTTGTCATCCTTGTCTGCATAGTGAACACTAATGTATCACCATCATGTCTCAATAGTGTTTCTCAAGTTGTGAAGGAGGAAGAGGACTGGGAAGGAAAGTAACCTCATTTAAAGGACATAACCTCCAAAATTATACATTTTACTTGCTCATGTGCCATTAGATGAAACTGATTTTTTAAGGAAAAATTCAAATTACTGATTTTTAGTATAAATTGGATGAATTTTGAGTGAAGCAATACAAACTAAAAACATCACCAAATTATATTTTTATGCAAAAATGAGCCAATTATACTCATGGGGAGAAGCTTGAAAACTAGTCTAAAAAGTAAATAATAACAATAGCTAGAGGCAAAGCAAAACAAACCACACACAAAATGTCTTTATTAAATAATAAAATGGCACCTGAGTGTTATTGGTTATTCAACATAGATCATCAAAATATTTCATTATTTTCCAGCAGATATTTTAATTTGTAGAAGGCAAGTCCTTAATATGTAAGGTTTATTTAACATGTATGGTGCCTACATTAGAGTTAAGTCCATGATATCTTTTCCTTTATTAGTAATATCCCTTCTAGAGAAGCTTTTTTTTTTCTTTTTCATTTAGTTAATGGTTACTTCAGGTGTCATGATGTAAAGTGAATCTGAGATTACATATAATCACCATTATTTATTCAAGTGGAAGAAAAGTGATGTTCATTAGGTTGATCAATGCCATACCTCATTTGATTTATCCAAAGTGAACAAAAATGACTCAATATGCCTCTTAATATTGGTCCATGGGAAATTTTTGATGTCCTGAAATGAAGGTTGCTTCCTTCAGAGAATAGTTGATTTTTCTTCTAGCAAGACTATGATCAAAGTAACTTTCAGCTTACTCTAAATTTTTAACTGCGATTTTGAATCACATCAGTAAGAGAATTTGTGTTGCAAATTCATGTGAAGATTGATTTATATTTTAGATTCGCAGTAGTGTTTGTTTCATCTCTGCTAAGCATTAAGTGTAAGGTTCAAGAATGTTGATTTATCAAAAAAAATTTTTTAACTTAAAAATTAAAAATTCTTGGGCACCTGGGTGGCTCAGTGGGTTAAGCCTCTGCCTTTGGCTCAGGTCATGATCTCAGGATCCTGGGATCGAGTCCTGCATTGGGTTCTCTGCTTGGCAGGGAGCCTGCTTCTTCCTCTCTCTCTCTGCCTGCCTCTCTGCCTACTTGTGATCTCTCTCTGTCAAATAAATAAATAAAATCTTTTTAAAAAATTAAAAATTCTTTTTTGAAAAAGAGGGTTGATTTACCTAGCAGTTTCTTAGGAGTGGGGATATGGGTGGGGAATATTCATTATTGATATTCACTTACATAATGGGGTCTTTAAGATTCCAGATTTTTAATGAGATCATCTTATTTTGGACTCTAGATTTTTCACCTGTTTCCAGGAGGATATAAAAAGTAAAGTTCAACCTACAAGAAACTCATTTCAGACCTAAAAACACCTGTAGATTGAAATGAGGGGATGGAGAAACATGTATCACGTAAATGGAGTTCAAAAGAAAGCCGAAGTAGCAACACTTGTATCAAACAAACTGTATTTTAAACCAAATATTGTAACAAGAGATGAAGAAGGACACTATATCATAATAAAGGGGACTATCCAAAAAGAAAATCTAACAATTGTGAATATTTATGTCCCCAACTTGGGAACACCCAAATATATATAACAATTCATGACAAACATAAAGGTACTCATAGATAATAATACAATAATAGTAGGGGATTCTAACACCCCACTTACATCAATGGACAGATTATCTAAGCAGATAATCAACAAGGAAACAGTGAGTGAGATGCTACATCAGACAGACTTAACAGCTACATTCAGATCATTCCATCCTAAAGCAGCAGAATACACATTCTTTTCAAGTGCACGTGGGACATTCTCTAGAATAGATCACATACTAGGTCACAAATTAGGCCTCAGCAAGTACAAAAAGATTGAAATCATACCATGCAACTCTTCTGACCACAATGCTATGAAACTTGAAGTCAATCACAAGAAAAAATTGGAAAAGACCAAAAATACATGTAAGTTACACAATATGCTGCTAAACAATGAATCAGTTAACCAGGAAATCAAAAAAGAATTAAAAAACACATGGAAACAAATGAAAATGAAGACATAGTCATCCAAAACCTGTGGGATGCAACAAAATTGGTAGTAATTGGAAAGTATATAACAGTACAGGCCTACCTCAAGAAGCAAGAAAAATGTCAAGCAAACAACCTAAATTTACAGCTGAAGGAGCTATAAAAAGAACAACAAATGAAGCCTAAAGCCAGCAGAAAAAGGAAAATACAAAAATTAGGTCACGAATAAATGATATAGAAACTAAAAAAAAAAGAAAGAAAGAAAAAAATAGATCAGTGAAACCAGGAGCTGGTTCCTTGAAAAAATTAATAGAAATTGATAAACTCCTAGCCAGACTTATCAAAAAGAAAAAAGGTGATTGTTTGGCTCAGTCAGTGGAGCATATGACTCTTGAACTCAGCGGTGTGAGTTCAAGTTCCATGTTGAGTGGGGAGATTACTTAAAAATAAAATATTTTTAAAAAAGAAAAGAGAGGGGCGCCTGGGTGGCTCAGTGGGTTAAAGCCTCTGCCTTCAGCTCAGGTCATGATCCCAGGGTCCTGGGATCAAGCCCCACATCGGGCTCTCTGCTCAGCAGGGAGCCTGCTTCCTCCTCTCTCTCTCCCTGCCTCTCTGACTAGTTGCAATCTCTGTCTATCAAATAAATAAATAAAAAATCTAAAAAAAAAAAAAAGAGAGAGAAACGAGAAAGGACCCAAATAAATAAAATCACAAAGGAGAGAGGAAACAACCAAAAACACAGAAATACAAACAATTATAAGAAAATATTATGAAAAATTATATGTCAAAAAATGGGACAACCTGGAAAAAACACAGATAAATTTCTAGAAACTTATAAACCACAAAAACTGAAATAGGAAGAAATAAAAAACTTGGACAGACTGATAACCAGGAAAGAAATTGAATCAGTAATGAAAAATCTCCCAACAAACAAATGTCCAGGGTCAGATGGCTTCACAGGTGAGTATCCCAAACATTTAAAGAATAGTTAATGCCTATTCTTCTCAACTATTCAAAAAAATAGAAAGGGAAAGAGAGCTTCCAAATTCATTCTATGAGGTCAGGATTACCTCAATACCAGAACCAAATGAAGACTACGCTAAAAAGAACCACAGGCTAATATTCCTGATGAACTTGGATACAAAAATTCACAACAAGATAATAACAAATTGAATCCAACAGTACATTAAAAGAATTACTCACCATGATCAAGTGGGATTTATTCCTGGGCTGCAGGGGTGGTTCAATATTTGCAAATCAATTAACACAATACACCACATTAATAAAAGAAAAGATAAGAACCTTATGATCCTTTCAATAGATGCTGAATAAGCATTTGACAAAGTACAACATCCATTCATGATTTAAAAAAAAAAAAAAACCCTCAAGAACATAGGGCTACAGGGAACATACCTCAACATGATAAAGACCGTATGTGAAAAACCCACAGCTGATATCAACCTCAATGGGGAAAACTGAGAGCTTTTCCCTGTGGTCAAGAACAAGACAGGGATGTCTGCTCCTACCATTGTTATTTAGCATAGTACTGGAAGTCCTAGCCACAGCAATCAGACAACACAAAGAAACAAAAGGAATCCAAATTGGCAAGAAAGAACTCAAACTTTCAGTATTTGCAGATAACATAATACTCTATGTAGAAAATCCAAAAGACTCCCCAAAAAATTGCTAAAACTAATACACTAATTTAGCAAAATCTCAGGATACAAAGTCAATGTACAGAAATCTGTTGCATTTCTATACACCAAAAAGGAAGCAGTAGAAAGAGAAATTAAGGAATTTATCCCACTTATGATTGCACCAGAAGCAGCAAGATACCTAGGAATGAAACTAATCAAAGATGTAAAAGGTTTATACTCTGAAAACTATAAAATGCTGATGAAGGAAATTGAAGATGACACAAAGAAATGGAAAAAAAATTCCATGCTCATGGATTGGAAGAACAAATGTTCAAAAGTCTATATTACCCGGGACGCCTGGGTGGCTCAGTGGGTTAAGCCGCTGCCTTCAGCTCGGGTCATGATCCCAGGGTCCTGGGATCGAGTCCCACATGGCCTCCTTGCTCGGCAGGGAGCCTGCTTCTCTCTCCACCTCTGCCTGCCTGTGTGCTCTCTCTCTCTCTCCTTCTCTCTGACAAATAAATAAAATAAAGTATTAAAAAAAAAAAAAGTCTATATTACCCAAAGCAATCTACACATTTAATGTGATGTCTATCAAAATGTCACCATCATTTTTTGCAGAGCTAGAACAAACAATCCTAAAATTTGTGTGGAATCATAAACTATTTTGAATAGCCAAAGAAACCTTGAAAAAGAAAAGCAAAGGTGGAGGCATCACAATTACGGATTTCAAATTATATTACAAAGCTCTGGTCATCAAGACAGTATGGTAGTGGCACAAAAATAGACACATAGATCAATGGAACAAAAGAGAAAACCTAGAAATAAACCCAAAACTGTATGGTCAACTAATCTTTGACAAAGGAAGAAAGAATGTCCAATGGGAAAAGACAGTCTCTTCAATAAATGGTGCTGGGAAAACTGGACAGCAACATGCAGAAGAATAAAACTGGACCACTTTTTTACATCATACACAAAAATAAATTCAAAATGGGTTAACAACCTAAATGTGAATCCTGACACCATAAAAATCCTAGAGAAGAGAACAGGGAGTAACATCTTTGACATGGGCCATAGCAACTTCTTACTAGATATATCTCCTGAGGCAAGGAGCCGGGGGGAGGAAAGCATAAATAAGCTATCGGGACTTCATCAAAATAAAAATTTCTTCACAGTGAAGGAAATAATCAACAAAAATTAAAAGGCATTCTACAGAATGGGAGAAGATAATATATCTGATAAAGGGTTGATATCCAAGATCTACAAAGAACTTACCAAACGCAAGACTCAAAAAACAATCCAGTTAGAAATGGACATGACATGAATCAACATTTCTCCAAAGAAGATGTACAGATGACAACAAACACGTGAAAAAATGCTCAACATCAGTGTCATTAAGGAAATACAAATCAAAACTACAATGAAATATCACCTCATACCTGTCAGAATAGTTAAAATTAACAACACAGGAAACAGTAGATACTAGTGAGGATGTGGAGAAAGGGGAATGCTCTTACACTGTTGGTGGGAATGCAAACTGGTATGGCCACTCTGGAAAATAATATGGAGGTTCCTCAAAAAGTTGAAAATAGAACTACACCACAAGCCAGCAATTACACTAAGTATTTACCCAAAGGATACAAAAATACTAATTCAGAGAGATACATGCTCCCCAATATTTATAGCAACATTAGCAACAATAGCCAAATTATGGAAAGACTCCACATGTCCATTGACTGATGAATGCATAAGAAGATGGAATATTACTTGGCCATAAAAAAGAATGAGCTTTTATCATTTGCAACAATGTGCATGGATCTAGAGAGTATAATGCTGAGCAAAATAAGTTGAGAAAGACAAACATGATATCATTTCCCTCACATGTATACTTTAAGAAACAAAACAAACTAACAGTTGGTGGAGAGAGAAATGCAAGCTAAGAAATAGAACATATAGAGAACAAAGTGAGGGTTGCTGGAGGGAGATGGGCCATGGTATGGGTTAATTCATAATGTGGATTAAGGAGGGTACTTTTTGTGATAAGCACCTGGTGTTGTATGGAAGTGTTGAATCACTACATTCAACACCTGAAACTAATTTTACACTGTATGTTAACTGTCTGAAATTTAAATAACACTTAAAAATAGAAGTAAAGTTCAAATTAGCTTGTTTCTTCAAAGGCCTCCCAGAGTGACACTGGCAGACGCTCTCCTTTGTGGAATACAGCCCAAGTAAATAAGTAAAAAGCGCTCAAATCACAATATTAAATGGTGAGATGGCAAAACCAAGTTACATAGCCTTTATTTACCAAGAACCAGAAAAGCTGAAGTCCAGAAAAAGTAGTAAAGCTAATACAACTATCAAAACCTACATTCCTCTCAGTAAAGCATAAAATGATTTTTATCTGTGGTGTCACAACCTTTGTTATAATATGGTTTGAGAGTTTGAGGTCTTTGAAAATCTAGAAGGGTATTGAATCAATTATTTTCTAATTGTTCAGAATACCCACTGCACATGATTTATAGAGCTTACTAGAATATATTGTAGAGATGTCCCAATTGGAGAAAAAGAGTGGAAGAGCTTGAGCATAAGTGTTAAGTCCTGAATATATTTGCTTTTCAAAAGCAGACAAGATAATGAAGTGAACCAAAACTTTAGTCTTTGGTAGAATTTCTCAGTGGGTGGTCTGCACACCAAATACATCAGAATTAACCTAAGTGCTAAATATGGATTTCCTGGTCCTTACTACCAAGTCAAATAAATCAAAATCTCTGCAGGCTTACTTAATATACATTAGTGTTTGAAACCCACTGCTGAATGAATGACAATGATTCATTAATTCATTTATGCATTCATCTGTGCCTTCAGTTAACAGAGAATTTTGGAATGCCTATTATAGCAAGAAACTGCAAGGCACTGAAAAGGAAACAGAACTAAAGCACTGTAACTGTCTAGTCCAGTTTATATTTTAAGAGAGGAGATTAGAACTATATATAAATGATTATAATAAACTGTGAAAACCCTAAAGCACATAGAAACCTATAAATCTTGTAGAATGTCTTGACATGAGATATTTCATTTTAACCTTGTAATATCCTCATAACTACTTCCAATGTTGCACTTACTAGGCTGTATACTACTTCATCAATGTTTGCATACCCATGAGAACATTAAATTCCCCACGAGTAGGGGCCTGAATTTATTCAGGTGGATCTCTTGGACAATGAACAGTGGGGCGCACACATCCAAATCTGAAGTTTGTTAAACTGACTAAAGTTTGTTATTATGCTTTATAGCATAGGCAACTTTGATATGTTAAAAAAAAAATCTCCAGTTCTACCCCTTTCTAAAGATTCATTTTATCTCCTTATTCCACTCATGTCCTCATATGTCTTCCTAAAAGTATTTTGTTATCGACTTCATCCAAATTCAATCGTGTTTTGACCACTTAACAGATTATATATATTGTGTTAAGTGCTTGAAATAGTTAAATAAATGACAATGTTCTTCTTAGAAGGGTGTTGTGTGCTAGTGACAGAAATAGACACATAAGTATATTAATATTATTCAATATAAAAATCCTTATAATAAATTATAGTAAACAAGACTTTAAAAACAGAAGCGGAGAATAATCATTTAAACCCATGGGAGGGTGTCAAGGTGTATTTCATTATTTTCTTTAATGTTCATGCTCATTTAATTTATTTTTTAACATTCTTTTCAGCATCTCTTTATGCATGCATATACATACATATATACAAGTTTATATAAAGAGGGCAATATTATATATGCTCTTTCATCAGAGACATGATTCTATAAATAGCTTTTTCTTTATTTTCTATCATCCTCTTCCATTCATTCCAAGGTAACCAGTATTAACTAAATTCCATGCTTTGGTTTTTAAGAAACAGACTTCCATCAGTGGGATTGCCAGATTGAAGGGTACATGAGGGGTTAAAGCAAAAACTGCACTGGGCAAAGTTAATCAGACACTGAAGACTTTATTCAAGGCTATTGCAATAGGGGAGAAAGAACACAACTAAATTAGCTCAATTCTGCTGAAACAAAAGGAGTATTCAAGAGCTGGGATGGGACTACAGGAATCACTGGCCGTCTGTGTTTGCTCATTAGTTTTACCCAAAGAAAAAGTACGCAGTGCTCATATCTTGATGACAGGAGATAGCTTTACAACTTGAAGCATGGAACTCATTGAAATTAGGCTCCTATAATCACACAGAGATTAGGGGATGGGGTACTGTCTTCCTATATGAGTACATTTCAAAAGAATGGCTCCCACATCCTTGAGAAAGATAGTCCTGGGCTATTAAACTGACCAAAGACCTTTGAAGAGATTTACACCTCAAAGGGACAGAGACAGATTTACAGTTTCAAGTTTTCTGAAGTAAATGCTCTAAGAGAAGAGGGACCTCAGTTATTAGGCCATCTGGATTTTGTAAGGGTCTCACAGTGAAAAGGATGCCAGGAGCCAAGAGACAGGAAGAAACCTGTCTAAAGTTCAATCAAGCTGAACAAAATGTAAGGCCATCTTAGCCCATAGATTTAATTTTAATGGCTATCACAGATTGATTATTTTATCAAAGGTCTATAATGACTTACCTTTTACCATTTCCCCCATCTTCTCAACTTTAGAAATACAACTGATTTTATGCCCTTACATTGTGATAGGTAAAAAAGTAACCTTATATTTTTGTTTGGACTGGAAATTTCTTGACTACCAAGACGACTATCTTTGGTCCATTTAATTAGATGTTTCTTGTAAATTTCATACTGCCCATTTTGTCTTCTGTTTGATTGGCCTCCTTTTTTATCTTTGTTGTTAATATTTTTTAATCTATTGTTGGTTTATGGACTTTTATTATCTTTGTTATATAACTATTACTGGTTATTTTGGTTAAAACATTTTTTGAGGGATTGCCTGGGGTCAGGGTGAGGGCAAAGGAACAAGAGGAAACTTTTGGGATGATGGAATATTCTATATCCTAGTTGTGGTGAGGCTTACATGAGTTTGTATATTTGTCAAAACTCCTCAAACTATACACTTAAACTGGCTAAATTTTATATGTAATGATACCTCCATAAATGTGGGGGAGCGAAATAAGAAAAAAATCCTTAACAAATGGTACAATTAAAGCTTGTGTATTTCATTGTATGCAAATTTTATGTATCAAAAGAAAATCCTAGCAAGTATTGAATTCTAATTAGCAATTTACATGCTGAAGTATTTAGGGGATATGTTGATGCCTTCAAATTTCCATTAAATGCACCAAAAATATAAAATAAATTAATGGATGAATAAAGGGATAGATAGATATAGATATTGACAGAACAAATATTTTATCATTTATGTAAATGAGAGATGTTGATATAACAATTGTTAATTGTAGGTCTAAGTATGAGTATATGACAAATATACTTCACAGCTCAGGTGATTATCCTCAACCATCCAGGCCAAATTAGTGCTGGATATGCACCTGTGCTGGATTGTCACACAGCTCACATTGCTTGCAAGTTTGCTGAGCTGAAGGAGAAGATAGATCGTAGTTCTGGAAAAAAGCTGGAAGATGGTCCCAAGTTCTTGAAATCTGGTGACGCTGCCATTGTTGATATGGTTCCTGGCAAGCCTATGTGTGTTGAGAGCTCTGACTATCCTCCTCTGGGCCATTTTGCTGTTCGTGACATGAGACAGACGGTTGCTGTGGGTGTCATCAAAGCAGTGGACAAGAAGGCAGCTGGAGCTGGCAAGGTCACCAAGTCTGCCCAGAAAGCTCAGAAGGCTAAATGAATATTATCCCCAATACCTGCCACCCCAGTCTTAATCAGTGGTGGAACAACGGTCTCAGAACTGTTGGTGTCAATTGGCCATTTAAGTTTAATTGTAAAAGACTGCTTAATGATAACAATGCATTGTAAAACCTTCAGAAGGAAAGGAGAATGTTTTGTGGACCATTTGTTTTTTGTGTGTGTGTGGCAGTTTTAAGTCATTAGTTTTTAAAATCAGTACTTTTTAATGGAAACAACTTGACCAAAAATCTGTCACAGAATTTTGAGACCCATTAAAACAAAAAGTTTAATGAAAAAAAAAATCTTGTAACTTTGCTGTAGGATTTAAAACTTTTATAATATTTATAATAAAAATATATCCAGAACACCAAGGTTATAGGTGTTCCAACAAACCTAGGTTGCTATATAGTATACTAAAATTTCCTCTAAGATTTTAATGCTTTATATGGTAGGCAGAATTATAAGATCACCCTTAAGATTCCTAGCCTCTCACATACACTCATCTTCTCCAATATAGTCAATCAAACAGGAATAGGGACTTTGTGGATGTGGATGTAATTAGCATCCCAAATCAGTTAATATTCAGATTGGGAGATGATCCCTGATGAGGCTAATCAGGTGCATCATTTTAAGGCTCTTTATGGCTCCAGTACTGGTCCAGTTGTTAGGCAGTGTCACCAGGACTCATTCTTCTGCTTCACCATCTTTGATATATTGGCTTGATCTTGTAAGAGGATCAAAGTAGAAGACATAATAGAGCAAACTCGGTTTCCCGCACATGTTTTGTCACCTAGCGCTTTTCTCCCTCTTTCTTTCACTCTTTATGTTTGTATTTAGTTAGTTAGTTAGTTCCTTCACTCTCTCTCCTGAAGGTTAACTAATAGAGAAGCCACAAAGTTTACAAAAACAGCTCTCAAAAGCACTCTTCTTGGATTTCACCAAAGGTCCCAAGGAAGAGGCATTAAAGGAGAAGAAGAATGAGGAAGAAGAGGAGGAGAAAAAGAAGGAGGAGGATGTGGAGGAAGAGGGAAGGCGGGAGGATGGGGGGAGGGGGAAGAAGGAGGAGGAAGAAGAAGAAAAATTGTCTCCAGCCACTCCAGTGAAAACAGCTACCTGACCCAAACCACCAGGACCCAAGCCTCTTCTTCTCAGCCCATAAAACTACAGTCCCACTTGATCTGGGGAGTCAGCCTCTCTTCAGATGCTCCCCAGGTTTATCAGATGAATGAAGTGTCTGAACTCTATTTGAGTCACTTAAACTTTTTCATTGATAATCTTTAGGCTTATCACTTTATAGCTGCAAAATGGTTACTGTATTTTCTGGAAGGTCATGGAGAAACAATGTCCAAGGGCAGAGGAAGTTTTCCTCCTGTGTTTATTTTAAGGAAGAAATTATATCTCAGAGACTGAGTCATACTTTTCCCTCAGATCCCAGTGGCCAGGACTGAGTCACATTCTGATGTCCTACTGCAATGGAAGCTAGCAAGGTGATTATTCAATATTTTTAACTACTCTGATGGGAGGTAAGTCAGCAAGAAAGAAATCCTGAGGGTGGGAAGAATGGCTGCAGAGTACGTAACCAGCAGTGCATAGCACCACGTTCCAAAATGTTATTGAATATATCATATCATTTCAGGTTAGTATGTTCAATTTTTCAAGTGTACAAACACAATTTTATGACACTCTTTCCTAGTATTTTGATTGCAATTAGATGAGTTTTCAAGTAAAACCAAACTATTTCAACATACTTTAACTAAATACTTTAAATAATAAATTATTTTCCTGTTTGAAAATCAGCTTGAAGAAAGCCACAAAGAGGTTCTTCTTAAGAAATTTAGACGCTGGCATATAGCTGCTGGAGCAAAATAATCCGCCTCAATACAAACAAAACGTGTTATCAAATGTGAAACAAAATGGTTAACTTGTATGTTAATATTAAGAGTAAGGGCCACGTGCTAGCCTTGAAACCAAATGAGGAAACCAGAACAAAGTCCCCCACTTTGTGTCCTCTGTTGTTTGAGGATGTGTTTCTGTTCAGGTCACTATCCATCATAGGTACCTTGCTAGTGAAATAAGCAGTGTTGCTAAGCAACACGGGGAGAAAATGATGTTGGAGAAAGCCATCTCTTTGAAGCAATAGCTGACAAAAGAGCGGTTGCTAAGTGTCATTTAACATGCATAAAAACTGAACCTTGTGATCATCTGCAGTTAAGTGTGTCATGCTGCTCTGCACTGCTAACGTTTTTAAAGTTGAATAGAAGGTAAGGAAGAGGATGAAATATGGACCCTTCCATCATGCTGCTGGTGGCTCCAAGAGGACAGCCAATTGATGATTCCCACATGTGGTGTATTCAGAGGTGTAAATTGTCCGTTAGTAATCATATTGTTGGCTTTTTCCTCCAACGTGACTTCTTTCTATTTTTTATTTTGGCCCATATTTGTAAAACATATATCTGATAAGGGACTGGTATTTGGGATATATAAAGAATTCACAAAACTGAAGAAGGAAACAAACACCCCAATTAAAAAATAGGCAAAAGACTTTAATAAATATTTCACCAAAGAAGATTAACACTTTACATATAGATAGCAAATAAATACATGAAGAGAAGATGAACACCACTAATTAGAGAACTCCAAACTAAAACCACAGTGACATACCTCTTCACACCTATAATAATGGCTAAATAAACCCAAACAACAACCAAACAAAAACAAAAACAAAAAACCCAAATACGAAAGTACCAAAAATTGCTGAAGGTGTAGAGTAACTGGAACTTTCATACATTTTTGGTAAAATGTGAAATGGTTCTATCACTATGGAAACAGTTTAGGAGTTTTCTTATAAAGTTAAACATACACTTAACAAACAACTTAGTAATTCTGCTCCTAGATATTATTCAAAAGAAATAAAATTGTACATCTTCTCATGAACGTGCATGTAAATATTTCTAACTGGTTTTATTTTTCATGGCAGTGACAGTTTGGAAAAGTCAAAACCACAAGGGACGGAAAACCAGTCAATGGTTGCCAGGGTCCAAGAGTGAAAGGAAGTGATTGCTTAAATATGAAAGAGCTTTTTGTGGTGATAGAAATGTTCTCTGTGTTGATTGTGATGGTAATTATGTGACTGTGTACATTTTCAAAATCCATAAACACTACACTTCATTTTTTTTTTAAAGATTTTATTTATTTGACAGACAGAGATCACGAGGAGGCAGAGAGGCAGGCAGAGAGAGAGAGGGAGGGAATGCAGGCTCCCCACTGAGCAGAGAGCCCGATGCGGGGCTCGATCCCAGGACCCTGAGATCATGACCTGAGCTGAAGGCAGAGGCTTTAACCCACTGAGCCACCCAGGCGCCCCTAAACACTACACTTCAAAAGAGTGAATTTATTTACTGCAACAATATTATACCTTAATAATGCTGACTCCATAAAGTGACAACAAGAACTCAAGTCTTCTGGGTCCTTTGTCTCCCTCTGCTCCTCCCCCTGCTTGTGCTCTCTCTCTCTCTCTCTCTCTCTAATAATTTTTTTTTTTTTTAGAACAAAACTCAGTTACTTACAGTCATTTACTCTCATAGATCTACCAATCATCGGGGAAGTTTTGCCTCAGGTTGATATTATTACTAAGAGGGTTCTGCCCCTTACTGCTTTCCCTTGGAACCAATGGGCTATCCAGAGTGTGATTCTTCTCATGGGGCTGGCATTTTATTTATTTATTTTATTTATTTATTTTTTTTTAAAGATTTTATTTACTTGACAGAGAGATCACAAGTAGGCAGAGACAGGCAGAGAGCGAGGGGGAAGCAGGCTCCTCGCTGAGCAGAAAGCCCAATGCGGGGCTCGATCCCAGGACTCTGGGATCATGACCTGAGCTGAAGGCAGAGGCTTAACCCACTGAGCCACCCAGGCGCCCTGGGTCTGGAATTTTAAAGCCTTTTGCATTCATAAAGTGTCTTCCAATATCTAACTGACTAAATCAAATGCTTGGAGAACCCACAATCAAAGAGAGGAGATCAGACTAGTGAAACTCCACTCTGCCCCATATCTTCCTATCCCTGGAAGACTGGAGAATTGAAGCCAATACTGTATCTACTTTACTACCTAAAATAAATTGGTCATGCACAATTTTAAGGAGCTTTTGGTGAATCAGGATTATGGAAAATTAGAGGAAAGTGACATTATTACTTCCCACAAACACACTAGCAGGTTATAATGAAAACAAATCTCGGAGCAAATTTTATCATATACCAACATTTATGGAATAAATATTCTTTAGAAGAAGGAAGAAAATAATTTACATAACCTGTTCTGTCAGTTTGATAGATGCCCATCTGTCTCTCTGTCTCTCTCTCTCTCTCTTTTTTAGGCACTGACCTGATCTTGCATGGACAGTCGACTTGAGGCAAATATAATTATATTCTAGATGCAAAATTCTATACACTTAGAAGTGGCTTATAATTATCACCAGCCAACCAAAATCCTCCATGCCAATGGATGGAGAAAGGACTCTCAGAATAAAGGTCTTCAGCACCCCTCTCAAGCACATAGGCCATAGGGTGTGCTAAATGCATATATCCTGCTCATTAATGTGGAGACCGTATCTAAAGTGTTTGAGCTAATCTTATCCTTATTTTCACTGATTTCAACAACGAGACCCCATTTCTAACATTCATTATACAAACTGGCAAACCACTAATTTCTGCAGTGACTCTCTGTATCAAAATTCAATTGTTCAATGCCTTAAATAATGTAGTATGTGTATTTCAGAAGTAGGTGCTTCTAAAATGAAGCCATTCTGATTAAAGGATCAGAGATAATACAAGAGATGTGAATCCCTGATTACAGCAATTGACAGCCCCTAACATACAGACTGCCTGACACCCATTAGTACGTATAAAATACCACAATGCCTATGCCACAGTACTTAAAAGCCAACGGCCCAGGAGAAATGTGTAAGTGTTTATAGCAACATTATTTTTAAAAAATACCCTAAACGGCCAACAGGAGAGTGGGTAAATAAAATCATGCAAGATTCCAATAATGGAATACTACAAAACAAGAAATACACATAAAACCATGGATGAATCCCACAAGTGTTATGTTGAGTGAAATAAACCAGGCACAAGAGAGTAAATACTACTTCTCTGGTTCCATTTCTCAGGAGTTCAAACATTGGCAAAGCTAATGTATGGTGATAAGCCTCCTCCTGTGAGGTTGGGCTGGAGTGGTATTGATGCAAACAAGAATGAGAAAACCTTCTTGGTGATGGAGATTTCCTCTGTCTGAATGGGAGTGACTGTGTTACTGTATATGTAACATATATACTGTATATGTATGTCAAACATTATTAAGCAGGACACTAATTATCTGTGCCCTATATGCACCTCGTTGTATACATTTTATACCTAAACTGAAACATGAGTAACAAAAAAAAATTTTTAAGTAAACTACAATCATGATGTTGGTATAAAACCTAATGCTTTCAGTGGACCCAAATATGTATAGTAAATAATAAACTATGAATGGTAAAAGAGATTGAGAAGTATCTAATTATCACTTCATAACTACACTCTGGAATTCACAGGCATTCTGGAAAGTTGTTCTTAGCACCCACCCTCCAAGGCTCCTGCTCACCTCTGCCTAAGGTTTGGGTACATTTCTCTCAAATGACCTGTTATGTACCAATACCAATGTTGACCTCTTTGTAGCTGTACCTCCATCCCCAAGCCTCTTCCCTATCAGCCTTCATTACTTCAAACTCTGTGTTCTTGTAGTGACTTTTCCTTAACATAATTTTGACATGCTAATTATTTTATGTGAGATATTTCTTTTTACAGTGCTTCCTCCCTCAAAAAGATCTATGGAGGTCTAGAGTTGTGTCTGATGTGGCATTTTGTTATCAGAAACAAAGAATGCCTGCACATAATAGAACCGGATTGTTTGTATTTAAAGAAGGAATAATTTCTTTTCATACCTTTCAGAAGCTCACAGAAAGGGTCTTCAAGGTTATGAGTCCACCCTCTGGGATCTATGGTAAGGAAGAGCAGAGCTTTACTTTGGTTATCGATATTTGCATGGTACCACAGTCGGAGTCAATAGGCTATTTCTTTGTCGCTGGTGGATCTGTGCAATTTTTGGTTTTATTGTGACTGCCTAACATCAGACAGTCTTCATTCATCAGCTGCCTGTGTAGCAGCAATGACCTCCTACTTAGTCTCTCTGTATCGAATTTACCTCCCAGCCCCTACTCCTCAAAAGCGCCACAAGCCAGTCTTAACCACCACAGACCACAGGATCTCTCCATAGTGCCTGCTGAGCAAGCTGGCCTGTGACCTTCTGTTTAGTCTCAGAGCAGCACTCATAATAACATATCATAATTTCTTGTTTGCATATCTGTCTTCAGCAACACACCATTCAGGGCAGGGACTTTGTTTTCTTTAATATTCTTTACCTATCGTTTAGGACAAAGCTAATACAGAGTAGATGTTCATGAGTCAAATAAGTGAATAAATAAAACGGCTTTATATTTTCCACATGCTATCAGTCCCACCAATCGAAGATCTTTACAGGGAAGTCTTCTGAAACATTTCTACATCATTTAGGCTTGTTAGTGTGTGTGTGTGTGTGTGTGTGTGTGTGTCTGTGCATGTGTGTATATGTATGTGTGTGTGTCTAAAATATTTTCCACATGTTAAAACATACATGTAATTGGACCTAAACTTTTCATTTGTTAGTACACAATTTTATCAATTATTTCTGTGTCACTTTGTATTCAGAGTTTGTTCTTTCAAGTATATTAAAAACTTTTTGAGGGAGAACAATTTATCTGCTATGCACTGTTATATATTCTTACATACATATCATACTTAGTAAAATACTACATACAATAATCACATATTACTACAATAATTACTATAACTTAACAAAAGCTTACTTTTGTTCTAAATTTGGCCAATTGCTGTTTAAGTAAAGTTTAATTTACAAAATTAAATTTAAAATTCCATAAAACAGCAGAAGTTTACACCTACTATGTGCAGCCCCTTCTAATCTACCAAGAGATTCTTCCCCATGACCCCCCACACATCCAAAATAGGACACACAAAATATCATCTTTTCCCACAGGATTTCATAATTTAAAGAAGAAAACAGCCAACCACAAAGTGACTTAATATGGAGGAGTGTACATCTGAGTGACATGAGCTCATTTCCATGCTAGTGGATTGTTTGATTGTTGATTTAGCACAGAGGTTGAAACTACACTGGGGCTGTGAATGACTCTCCTTCTAAACAAGAAAATGAAAATGTAACATACTGTAGTTGATCTGTAGAAAGAAACAACTATTCTTATAATTTAAAATTTTTCCAAGGCACACCATTTATAATTCAATACCAAAACCCTGGGAGGAGTAATGAAATGTTTGCAAAGCACATTGAATTACTTGAAAATAAGGATTGTATAACCACAAGGCAGGATGAAGAACACAGCAACGTCACAAAAGGTATTTCTAAAATCTAATTTCAGGAAAAAATTCTGTTCTTTCATTATCTTAATGAAACTTGAGTAGCCCCTGCTGACCTGAGTGCCAAGTCAGATTTTTTCCAAAAATGAAATGTTTCTTTGACTTAGCTGTATTCTTCAAAATTATTTGGGAGGAGGCACGCTGATCAGAAACTTACTGCTACAGAGGAAGAAAAGGACAAGCCATAGAATGTCATGACTGAAAAGAATGGATGATGTAGAAACTTCTTTTTTCCCCCCCCACTCAATCATTTTATTTATTTTTTTATTGTGTTGTGTTAGTCACCAAACAGTACATCATTAGTTTTTGATGTAGGGTGCCATGATTCATTGTTTGCGTGTAACACCCAGTGCTCCATGCAATACCTACTCTCCTGGTTTCTACTTATAAAAGAAGCATTTCACAGCATCTGTCAAACAACAGATAAAAGTCTGGAAACAAAAATAACATTCACTTCCTCAAAAATTGCCATAGGTCTTTGATCCAATCCTACAGCAGCCGTTCCATTGAATTTTCTTAGCATCGTGCTTCATTTAGAATTGCACATTTGCCATCATATATTTTCACACACCCAACACATACACATTTTAAAAGGAGAAAATTCACTCTGAGTAATGCCTTCCTTCTCATCTTTTTGCTTTGACAGTTTCAATTTCTGTATGATTTCCAAAGTAGAAAAGGTCTCTTTGGCTCTGCCAAGAAACACAAACAGTTAAAGTAGAAGAGCACCTGGCTACTTTTCAATAGTAAGCAGGGCCCGTTAGCAAGCACTGTCTTTCTGAACCTCTTTGGACTTGGGCGTACATGTCTGCCAGTGACCCCAGTGCACCTCTTACCTTGGACCATCCTTAAATTCTCTGGTGCAACCAGGCAGTTGTCTGGTTATTCTGTCTCAAGGTCAGAAACATAGAGTCCAAACATAAACCTAAAAATAAATCATTTCCCAATGTTATCTCATCCTTGTTATCCACAAAGGCAAAAACAAAACCCCATTTAAACTGGTCTTTCCTCACAGAGGACACACTCTAAGAATGTGAAAGTACGTAGTGTTGAGACCACAGAAATAAGATCGGAGCCTCAGAGCCTTGGTGAGGATCCTCACTCAGTAACCTTCCTTTGGGTAAACCTACACAGTATCGTGAGCCTTCGCTTCTTTCTCTGTGTCACCATTTTATGAGCCTCCTAGAGGTCGCCTCCCCCACTGGCTATTCTGAGACTCAGAACCTTAAGATCTAAACCTACCAGAACTCAGAGGTTGAGTGCGAGCTGTTCGTTTCATTATTAGCTCCAGCATTTGGGCCAATTACTTAACTTCTCTGTGTTGCAGTTTCCTTACTGACAAACTCGAGAATTGCACATTTAGGAGTATAAGCAGTGGTTAAGGGTGCAGGTGCTGAGCTAAACTGCTTGGGTGTATCCTGGCTCTGGTCATTACTAGCTCTGCTACTCTGAACAAGTTGCTTAACCTCTCAGTGCTTCAGAAGTGTTTCCCCATGTGCGCAATGGACTATAGTAATCCTTATGAAATAGAAACATAACAAATATTTCATTAACCTGCACATTTTAAACATATAAGAAATATTTGATAAATATTAGTTGCTGTTATTGTCATTATTGTTATTATTGCTGGAATTTCTGAGGGGACTGCCAAAAAACAGAATTTCTTACCCATGGATTATTAAAAAGGTTTGAAATGAAACAAAGAATAAATATAGAGGGCAAAATAGTCCCTTTCTTACTGGCTTTTGACTTGAACTGTGGAATTCAGCTGATTTGCATTCCCCACAGCCCCAGCAGCTTCCAAGTGAGGCAGCCCCAGAGCAAACATAAGGCCTGGGGGAGGATTTGTACTCTCTGTAGCCAAAGCACTTTCAAGAGGAAGAAGAGAGTGCAGCTGAAGAAAGAGGGTCCAATTACTCTTCCCAAATTTAACTTTATGACAAGTCATTTGCTCTCCCCCAAGGTAGGATAAGGAAAGAGGGGAGGAGAAACCCTGAGTTGCAACACTGCAGGTCCATTCACAGGAAGGAAACAAGAGGAGGTAGTTTTCCCAAATAACGTTCCCATCACCATCCCCCTGCCTCTAGCATCAAGAATGTGCTCTTTTTATTTATTTTTTATTTTTTTAATTTAATTTTATTTTTTCAGTGTTCCAAGATTATTGTTTGTGCACCATACCCAGTGCTCCATGCAATATGTGCCCTCCATAATACCCACCACCAGGCTCAACTAACCCCCCCCCTCCCCCTCCAAACCCTCAGTTTGTTTCTCAGAGTCTATAGTCTCTCATGGTTTGTCTCCCCTTCCAATTTCCCCCAGTTCACTTTTCCTCTCCTTCTCCCAATGTCCTCCATGTTACTCCTTATGCTCCACAAGCAAGTGAAACCATAAGATAATTGACTCTCTCTGCTTGACTTATCTCACTTGGCAAAATCTCAAGGCATCCAGAACAGGGCACTTCCCTCTTCCTCTAAATAATTTTTACTTTTTTCAAACCCATGTGTATTAATGAAAAACTAGGGAATGTTGATGTCTCTGGTCCCTGAGCCATGTGTCAGGTCCTTTTTAGCATGTATGCTTGCCGGTATAAACTGCATTGGGAGTTGTTTAGCATCATTTAAAAGTAATTATTTCACATATAGTTACTGTCTTTCTCATGTCAGGCAAACAATTTGCCTTCTGCTTTGCTGAAATAGGAATGTGGTCATAATCAGGAATTCAGGCCATTGGGAAAAAGGTTTTGCACCCACTGTGTTAACAAATGGCATGCATGGAGTTCAATTTGAGAGAGAGAGAGAGAGAGATAGTAAAAACCAGTATGGAGCATCTGAAGCATGACAACGTAGATCAAAAGAAAAGGACATTCACTAGCAATGAAGATCTAAAAATAAATTAGGATAATAATTCCATTTACAATGGCATCCAGAAGATCAAAACACTTAGGAAAAACTGAATAAAAGAAGTGCAAGTCATGCTCATTGAAAATTATAAAACATCAAAAGAAATTAAAGAAGAGCTAAATAAATGGGAAAGATCTCCTATGACTGTGGATTGAAACATTGAATTTTTTAACGTAGCATTACTCACCAAATTGGTTTATAGGTTAAACACAATTATCAAAACCCCAGCTTTCTTTTCAATAAAAATTGAACAGCTAAACCTAAAATTCAGATGGAAATTAAGGAACCCAGAATAGCCCAAACAATATTTTTAAAGGGGATCAAATTGGAAAGACTCATAATTCTAAATTTTGAAACTTGTTATAAAGTTACAATAATTAAGACAGTGTGTTCTGGCATAAGGATAGACTTAAAGATCAGTAGAATAGAAGTGAAAGCCCAGAAGTAAGCCCTCGCACTGTAGTCAATTACTTTTCAACAGAGTTATTAAGAAAACTCGACAGGAAAGAAATAGCCTTTCAGAGGCTGGTTTTGGAACTATTTGCTACCCACATGTAAAAAGATGAATTTGGACAAGGCAAATAACCCAATTTAAAAATGGGCAAAATCTTTGAATAGCTATCTCTCTAAAGAAGATATGCAAATGGCCAATAAGCACTTGGAAAGATGCTCCATCATTAAGCAGGAAATGTAAATCAAAACCACAATAAAGGGTGCCTGTGTGGCTCAGTGGGTTAAGGGTCTGACCTGGGTCAGGTTTTGATCTCAGAGTCCTGGAATGGAGCCCTGTGTCTGGCTCCCCACTCAGCGCGGAGTCTGCTTGTTCCTCTCCCTTGGCCCTTTCCCCTGCTCATGTGATCATTCTCTCTCTCTCAAATAAATAGATAAAATCTTAAAAAGAAAAAAAAAACACAGTAAGATATCATTCCTCACCAACTAAGATAGCTATAATCAAAAAGTTGGGTAAGGAAAGTTGGTAAGAATATGGAAATATTGGAACCCTCATACATTACTGTAAGAATGTAAAGGGTGCTGCCACTTTGGAAAACAATTTAGTAGTTTCTTAAAATGTTAAGTATAGAGTTACTATATGACCCAGCAAAATGTACCCAAGAAATAAATGTATGGGAATATTTGCAGCAACATTATTTTAAAAAGCTAAAACTTGGAACAACCCAAGTGTTCATCAACTGGATAAACAACATTGGATATCTAAAGAATGAAATACTATTTGGTAATAGAAATGAACATGTGGATGCTAAACATGAATAAGTCTCAGAAACATTATACTTAGTGAAAGAAGTTAGACATAAAAGAACACTAATTATATGATTCCATTTATACAAAATGTCCAGTAAAGGGCAAATAGGCAAATATATATAGAGACAGACAGACAGACAGACAAACTAGATTAGTATTTTTCTAGGATTGTGAATGGGAATAGGGAATGACTGTATATGAGTATGAGATCTCTTTGTAGGGTGATGAAAAAATTCCAGAACTAGAATATGATAATGTTTGTAAAACTCTTTATACTCATTAAAATTCATCAAATTGTATAGTTAAAATATATGAACTTATGGTATATAAATTGTCTTATTAATGTTGTTGCAAAAAAGTCTGAGAATGAAGCATTCTCTTGAAAATGATATCCTTCAAGTTTCACATTTCCTTAGCGATTATAAAGCGATGTCTTATTTATGATTTAATTTAATCTTTACAATTTTACGAAGTAGAAATTGTTATTTCTGTTTCACAGAAGAAACAGGCCCATTTATCCACCATGGTCTGACAGTAAGTGGGGAACGCAAAATCCAAATGCACTGTTTGTTTTTTGTAATTCTACATCATCCAACATTTGGTTAGTGAAAGTTATTGGTCTACATATTGTCCCAAGTTTGTTCAATGGTTCAAATGCAATAGAAGTTCATTTCTTTCCCATGAGAGACTTCAGAGCAAGCCCTGGTCAGGAATTTGGAGATCCGGACTCCTTTCATCTCGTGGCTCAACCATTCCGTAGGACTTCATCATCATCTCACTTACTGGCAACAGAGGAAAGAGGGCATGGTGGGATTTTTTAAAAACCTTTGCCTGGGAAGACATTCTTTATCTCCTAACATTCTGTTAGCTACGATTTTAGTCACACTTAAATTCAAGTGTAGCTAGAAGTGTAGACTGACTGTGGGTCTTGAAAGAAGAGGAGAATGGATTTTGGTGAACAGCCAGCCATCTCCGCCACAGAAATGTAACCTTTAAGAAAATTTGTTACCTGTGATCTGAAATGGCACATTTAAAGTCAAATTTATCTAATGCATTCTCAGATTCTTGTAGCATTAACTGAGGATATAATTTTGCTATGAAGAAGCAATCAAAAAAAGCCTAAACATTCATTCTGAGTTTCTAACTTTGCTTATCAAGAATATAATACAAATAATGTTCCTTTTTAATCGCCTGGGTAACCAGGAATTATATAGTTCTAGGTTGACAGTGTTCAAGCATTGCCTGAATCACCACTTAATCAGTTCATACTTCAGCTCTGTCATTTATCGCTATGCAATTTGGACATGTTATTTAATACCTCTGAATTTCAGATTCTCCATCTGCAGAAATGAAATAATACAGCTCACTTGTCAAGGGTTATCAGAAAAATTAAACATACCTAGAATATTAGCTGATGTAGCAGACATCTAATAAATATTATTTATCACCAGCTTTACCCTAGATGATCCTTTAAGACACCATTAGTCAATGGTTTGGTGATACAAGACCCAAAACAATTACTTTCTTTTATTTCTTGAGTGTATAGTTTTTCAGGCACACTTAATTAAAATGCACAGCAGTAATATATGCTTTCTGTCTTCTCATTCTTTCCTTTCTGAATAATTAATTCAATATGTGTTTCTTTCTGCACATCCCAAAAATGACAAGTTCAATCATATCAAGTCCAAAAAAAAAAAAAAGTCACATATGAGTCTTGCTGAGAAGACTGACATGTCATCACATGAACACAACTCTTCCATTAAGTTAGGTCTCTTGCTGGTGGAAATGTGGGCACTAATTCTGAGTTTCTCATGGTTTGCAGACAGATTCTCTATTTTGGTGATGCAAGAAGAGAAGGCTATATTAGCTTTCTATATACAGCTTTCACTTGCTTCAACTTTCTCCCAAGAAAAATGTCAGGAAGAAATCTTTGCTTTCCATTGAATAAGTTGACAGGAGCAGGGGTAATGAAATGCAGCTTCCTGTTAGACAGAAAAGGGGAGATGATAATAGATCCCTTTGGAAAAGTTTTCTTTTGTTTTAATTTGGTTTTCTAAAAATTCTTTATAGGCACATGACCTAATGAGTAACTACACATTAATAATGGGAAATCAACCTGGAGCCAAAACAGTGACACAATTCAGTGGTCCCCAAACATAGAAGGGTTTATCAAACATCTGGGAAACTTCTTAAAATGCACACTTTTGCTTACCATCCTGTACCTACTGAATTGGCATTTCTGAGGATTGGCCGCCCAGTAGAGAGCCAAGAACTGGCGTTTTCTTGTGTTCATCATAATGAACCATGTGAAAAGTGTCAATCCTTGACAGTTTTTTTTTTTAACCTATAAGTGGCAATTTTTATATAGTTCAACCTAATATTTAAGTAGGTCAATTATTTTAATTTTTGGTCCCCCTGGGTGGCTTTCTGAAAAGTATCTATTCCCAGGTTTGACTTCTAACCCACTAAATTAGAATTCTAGAACCAGAAAACTGTACGGCTCTGAAACCCACAGGAACTGTCCTTAGAAAATATACGAGCCTTTCCATTTGCAAAGTTGTGGAGTCTGGAAAAGTCTGGAAAAAGGAGCATCATGATGGTGCCTCTACTTTTAAATAAGGAGGAGTAAGTTCTACTGCTTCCTTCATTGGGGATTAGAACAAAACTACTTGAAAATTCAATCCTTTTTCTAGATTTGAATTCCTGGAAAATGAAGCACTGAAGTGAAATTTTAAAATGCATTTTTTTAAAGATTTTATTTATTTATTTGACAGATAGCGATCACAAGTAGGCAGAGAAGCAGGCAGAGAGAGAGGAAGAAGCAGGCTCCCTGCTGAGCAGAGAGCCCCATGTGGGGCTCGATCCCAGGACCCTGGGATCATGACCCGAGCTGAAGGCAGAGGCCTTAACCCACTGAGCCACACAGGCGCCCCTAAAATGCATTTTATGTTATGTATTGGATCAAAGAATTTTTGCTTTATTAAAAATATTTATATCCCATAGGATTTTATGAATACAAGCCTAAAGAAGCATATTCCACATTAATTCTTAAAGCTGCCTTGGAATTAGATGTATGAAAACATGTCTGTTGTGTGTGGAACAGGGTAAGGGTTATGGATAGAATCTGGTCTGACAGGAACCCCAATGCCCCCAATATTTATTTGACTCACTGTGTACCAAGTTTTGACCCTTGGTTCTCTGCTTTTTGCACCTATGTGCACACACAGAGAGAAGGGAGAGACAGACAGACAGACAAAGTTAAGTTCAGTCTGACTCTGTATTATATCTAACTCTCTTTCTAGCCACAGGCTTATTTTTGTCCAAATGCTTTCAGAATATCTGCACTGGAAATCCACAGGACTTGAAATTAGTTTGCTTAAGACTGAAATGATTTGTGTAATGAGCAAACACAACACTAAGGTATACTTGACTGAAATATATTTTACTCATTTGGTATCCAGTGGTTTAATGTCTACATTTCAATGCCCACCTCTCTGAAAGTGGTGTTTATAGAGTTAACTTCAAGTGCCCAGTGAACATGCTTGCAAATGAGTTCAGTTCTACCCAAAATAATTTAAGTCTTATTTGGAATAAAGTGGTCTCATTTCAGGTATATGTTCCATCACATTAAGTTGTTTTTATGTTCAGCCAGTATCCAGGTCAACACCCTGTTATAGGATCACAGGCAGAGCTTTTGTGAATGCCTACAGTAAGCTGAGACTTTGAGAGTGGACATGAGGGAAACTTCTCTTTATCCCCTATTATCCATATCTCTTGAGCCTGCCCCTGCTTCTATCAAGGGGATAGGAGATGCAGGAGATTACCAATACAATTTCCAGTAAATCATTGCTGTTGTTTGTGGCCTACCTCTTAAATTATGACTCCAAAAAAACCAAAGACAAATATATTCTGACCACCATTGTTCCTCTGTGCTTCTGGAGTTCAAATGCCTGCCTCTACTGTGAGAGGCACTTGATGTTCCTTGGGTACTACATGGTGGGATGGGAAGGGAAGTACAATCTCTTGCCCAGGCATAGCTCTACCCCACACTTACAACAGTGTGTCATTCATCTCTCCACCTCCATTCCATTGTCTCTTTCCCTAGGCTCCTCATGTCCTAATAAGCAGTCTTCTAAGGATATTTCAAGATGGCATAACTCTGACCACTTACACTGATGTATTCTCCAGTCACTGGAGATCCACTGTCTTTGCAAAGCCTAAGTGATGGAAATGCAGGTTATTCTCACACACTGCTTCTCTTAATTTAACTAAAATCTCTACTATTGTCTCTACATTTCAGCAGCACCCAAAGTGCCCACCAGTTCTGTGACCCCACAATTTTCTGACTGAAGCTGAACTTGAATTTCTCATTTAGCACAGGTAAGAGAGCCTTAATTTCTTAGAAGGGGAAAGAAGTCAACTGCCATTCTTTCTCATCCTGAGGAGAGCAGGAAAGGATAGTTTCCATGCCCACAAAACTCTCTCCAGGAAGACAAAGATTTCCCTTGGCCCTTCTTGTGACCCAACTTTTGGAGAGCAAGGATGGTATGGTTAAAGAAAGGTGTTTTCATATAGGCTTTTTGCAGATTTGCAGTGGGCATGCTAGCAATCCAGGGGACATTTTGAAATTACACATAAGGTGAGTAGCACCTTTTTTCTTTTTTGCCTCCCTAGATTAATTATATTTATATAAGTATGTCATACTATGACCATATTGACCCATCTTTCATCCCTTTCATTTGTAAGATCTTTTTGAAAAATAAATGATGGAATTTCTCTATTTGGTACATTTTTATAGGAAAAGGGTTTTTTTGCCTACTATGGTTATCATTGGTTGGTTCCATTGTGCTTGCTAGGGATGAGGACTGGGAGGGGAGGAGCATGAGTTCATGTATATGTGTGTATTCATTTTGTGTGGTGTGAGGTATGTGTTCCTCTTCTTTTATAAAGACAGTGTTGTTCATTTTAATGGGTCATGAACAAAATAAAACATTCTACATCTGCTTTTAAAACTTGAAGACTGCCCTTTTCATAAAGATTTACTTATATTTTTTAAATATTTTTACTTAATATTTTTATCTTGTGGCAAAGTGAAGTCATATAAACATAAATTTTATTTTATATAATTTGTCATTTACATTATCTCTGCCTTCTAAGACAGGAGAGTATGTAGACAGAAAAGTGGTCTGGGTGTAGGGCCCTGGAGTATGGTAACACAGAGATAATACCATGAAGAACGTCAGAGGAATAGCCAGGAAGGGCAGTAAGGTAGCAGGAAAATCAGGAGAACATAATGTTCCTGAAACCAAGAGAAGAAAATGCTCTCAGAAGGAGGAAGTGGGGGGCACCTGGGTGGCTCAGTGGGTTAAGCCTCTGCCTTCATGATCTCAGGGTCCTGGGATCCAGCCCTGCATCGGGCTCTCTGGTCAGCGGGAGCCTGCTTCCTCCTCTCTCTCTGCCTTCTGCTCTGCCTACTTGTGCTCTCTCTCCCTCTGTCAAATAAATAAATAAAATCTTTTTAAAAAAAAAAAAAGGGAGGAGGAGGAAGGGGTAAACAGGGCCAGATGCTGCTGAAAAGTAAAAATGAAAAAGAGTGGTGACTACTGCTTGCCAATGTGTTCTTGGTGATACTGGGCAGGGCGGGGGGAGAGTCGCTGTGATTGGTGACTATGGTGAACTGACCTAATCAAAGAGGTGAAGTGGAGAACCTATGGGAAAAGTTTTTGAAAAGTTTTGCTGTGAATGAGGAATGGAAAAAATGAAGCAGAAGAGAGAAATGGTCTGAGAGAGAATTTTCCCCTCAAAAAGAGGTTCAAAAACATGTTGGTAAAGAAATGATAAGATGGAGGAGAAAGAGGAGGATGGAAGAGGGAAGAGATAAGTAACATTTATTAACTATTTTCTTTGCCCTGGGCACTATTCCGAGAATTTCACAGGAATTAATTAATGTCATCCTAATTATGTCCTAACATCCTAGGATGTACATACTATTACTAATCCATTTTGTAGATGGTGAAACTGAAAGAGAAATCCGGGAAAGGCTCTACAAAGCTACTAGTTCAGCCAGTTGGTCTACACAGCCAGAAATAAGGGAAGCAATGCTCAGTAAAGGCAGGTTCTACCCAGAGCCCACCCTGGAGCCTATGTTATATCCTTTTATAGAAAAAGGGAAGGTGGGTAATTCAACAGAGAGAAGAGAAGAGAGATTCGTTGACAGGAAGTTTAATCAATTTCAAATCTTTGCGAAGTGACAACATGAAAGAAGCCTAGCGTCAGTCATGAGGTTGCCTTATTAGATGAGCAAGGTCTTCATATTTTACAGGAACCAAGAGCTAGCAGGGAAAATATGCAGAAAAGCAGGTAGGATGGTAGGTAGAATGAGAGCAAAAGAAGAAGTTCTGATGTATCTTTCAATGAAATACAAATTTAGGTCATGAATGAAGACGGAGGAGGAGCGGGGAGTAATGTGTTTGGGAGGAGAGAGTAGAAGAAAATGACATAGTATCATTGCCTTCTTAAAGACAACTTTACTACAAGGTACCATATCCTTAATATAGAAGATATATAGATAATAAAAACAAGAATAAAAGAATTATTTCTAATCCATCCAGAGAAAATTTTCTTTTTTTTTCTGTGTTTTACATAATTGAATGGTTCAAAGGTTTTTAGCAACCTGCCTTCCTTGTGTAAAAATGACAGTTTTCTCTTTCCATTAAGTATCCCCTATTCTTCTAAGTATTCTATTGTTAATAAAGGTGTTCCAATGTGCTATGCACATTATTCAATTAATTCAACACTTTTGGGTGTTTAGATTCTTTCCCAATCTTTTGCTATTAGAAACAGTGAACGTCTTTATAAGTAAATAGCAATGAGCCTTTTGAGAGTGGAAAAGTGAGCATCCTGGGGAGGTGTGGAGGGATTTTGTGACTCAGTAAGGTGTACACTTGAAGCTTATGATCATGAATTTTTTCAAAGATTTTATTTATTTGAGAGAGAGAGAGCACAAGCAGGGAGGAAGGACAGAAGGAGAGGGAGAAGCAGATTGCCCACTGAGTATGGAGACCAATGTGGGGTTCAACCCCAGGACCCTGAGGTTATGACCTGAGTTGAAGACAGATGCTTAACCAACTAAGCGACCCAGGTACCACATGATCATAAATCTAAACAAAAAATAAGTAAGCAGTTTCGAAGTTATCTTCTGCAATGCTCAGCTGCTCAGCCTATGCAGAGAGGAGACAGATAATTGGGTGTAATTTGAACTGTAGTTTAGTTAGATGAGGGTAACAAAGAACATGAGGGGAGGGAATAGACGGTTTAATATGAGGTGATTATGATAGACCTTAGATGCTAAGCTGAATAAAGAAGCAAATGAATATATGTGGTGAGTAGGAAAAACAATGGAAGAATCAGGTTGGTGAAGGCCTTAGTGAGGCAGACAGGTGGCCAAAGAGTAGGCAGAGTGGCAGAGCAGATAGGTTGGAAGGAAAGCAGATGGTGGTGAGAGTAGGAAGTTCAAGTAGGGATTCTGAGGGGCAGAGCAGTGCAGTACTTAAGAACACAGATTTCAAAGCCAGAATGCCTGGTTTCAAATCCCAACACAGTCATTTAACCCTGGTCACTCATCTTTGTGTCTCTGCTTCCTCATTTGTATTATGAAGCAGTAATGGTATCTAGAACATAGAGTAGTTGGTAATAAAGGAGTCAGTATGATAAATGGCAAGTGTTAGATGCTATTAATATTGTTGAGGATAAGTCCAGCATGCTTGAACCTTTGTTAAAAGGAGTGTTTAAGAAAACACTGAAGTTTTGCCATATTAGATTTCATTAAGCCCTCTGTTTCCTTAAATATTGAAATAAATTCTAGATTTCTAGCTAATATATTTAGAGTTTGATTGTGGTGATTTATTTTTAATAATGGAGGCAGCTTCCCTTCATGAAAAATCTGTCACTCTTCTTTTAACTCTTAATTGAAACAGGTTTAAATTTTGTGGGAATTTCTCCTGTAAGAGTCTTAGATTCTTAGATTTCACTTTCTACCTCCTCTTCACTGATTTTATATGTCCGGTAAGTTTGCCTAAAGGTAAATGATAAAACAGAGAAGTTGAAGCAAAGGAAAACACATAGCTTGAATAATCATATAGCAGAAGAAAAATACTGTTTTATTTCCTTTCTCCAGAGCATTTTAAATGCCAACGTTCTTTAACATTTATCTTCCTAGAGTCTCGTAAAAACAGCTTAAGGTGTAAATAGCAAGACCACAAACTAGATCTTAAGTTTATTTTTCTAAATACTTGAGGTTAGTTTTCTTTGCCAATTACTTTATGAAAAAGACATGTACTTGTTTTTGCTTTTAATGACTTTTAGAAATAACTGAGCATCTATGTATGATAAGTATTATAGACACAATGAGTGTGATAACATATAATTAGTAATAAAGTGGTAAGCACAGGGCATTTTGTTGTGGTGGAAAGTGAAGCACCGTGCTCGTGAAACTAGCAGGACAATTCAGTATTTCAATTCAGGCAATTTAGCTACCTGTCTATGCATTTAACCACTATCCTATACTATCTTCCGGAGAATAGCAGAGCCATTTCATCACACAACTTCATGGGTATCGTTGTTACTGAAGTCTACATAAGTGATATTTTTCGGATTTATTTTATATTAAACAAAATATACACTTTTTTCATAGTTCTTAGTTCATATTACAAACAATAATAACATTAGTTCTTTTTAAAATGATGGGAAAAGGGGCACCTGGGTGGCTCGGTTGGTTAAGCATCTGCCTTCTGCTCAGGTCATGATCCCAGGGTCCTGGGGTTGAACCCCACATCAGGCTCCCTGCTTGGAGGGAAGCCTGCTTTTCCCTCTTCTGCTCCTCCTGCTTGTGTTCCCTCTCTTGCTGTCTCTTTCTGTGTCAAATAAATAAATAAAATCTTTTGAAAAAAATGATGGGGAAAAAAGTATATTCGTGGTATAATTTTTAATAAGGACAAGGATGACTTTCATTGCTAATAATAATGATGGAATGAGGGGCACCTGGGTGGCTCATTCAGCTAAGCCTCCAGCTCTTGATTTTGGCTCAGATCATAATCTCAGTGTTGAGAGCTCACGTTCCGTGACGGGCTCAGTGTTCCACATGGAGACTGCTTGGGATTCTTTCCCTCTTCCTCTGCCCCTTCCCAGCTTGCATGATCCTACATGCTCCCTCTCTTTTTCAAATCATCATCATCATCATTGAATGATATTGCTCTGAATGGTTCCTTTACCTAGAATAATAAAAGGAAATTTTAAGGGAAATGTTTCAATAGAAAATGAACATTGTTTAGAGCTGAATCCAAGTGAAAGGGTGTGATGCTTCTGCAGAGTAACAAAAGAAATCTTTTCAATGCTCATACTGTGCTCAAAGTTACATATTTTGATTTTTCTTTCTGATAAATAATGCCTGAAAAGGATTCCAAAATTATTAAATATTCATTTTCATGTTATGTTCTGATTCCAAGTTTGAAAAAGATTTACTGTCTAAAATTTTAATCACATCAGATGCTTCCTATTCTGCCTTTAATATTCATAAAGGCAGTCTAATCTGATCTGATTATTGCATACATCCAATGGGTATCAGAGAAACTAATGTTCATAAAAATAATATGATAGAAGACATTTCAACCTAATACTCAATTTAGTGAATACCATTTGGGGTTTCTTTTCACCTTTTTAGGACTCACCAAGCATTACTGGAGAAAGGATTGAAGCAGGAAAAGGAAGGTGAACATTAGCTTCACACATTGCTAGATAGATGTTTGATATTACATTCTAATTATATCCACATCAAAATTCAGGGGAAAAAATAGGAAAGAAAAGCCCTCTGGTTCCCAATTTCAAAATGTGTTTCTTTGGAGATATAATTTGATCTTAAGTTCTTCTATATGCAATCTTTACCTTTTTAAAATTTCATCTCTAATATAATATTTGTATGTACTGACCACTTAACTGCTTATAATAATAAGCTGAGCAATTTGCAGTTTATTGAATATCTTAAAATTCTTTGCTATAGCCACAGTGTAGTTTCAAAGCATTTCCTAAAAGATGATCACATTTGATTCTGACCATGATCTTGTCAAAGAGGAAAAATAGTTATTATAATTTCACAAAGGAAATAGAGACCGAAACATCCTGTGATTTGTTCTAGGTCACACAGTTTGTAAGTAGCAGAGGTGAGAATCAAGTTAAATCTTCTCTCTAAAGCAGTTTCAACACATGAAGAGGCAAGATCTTTCATTTCCCAAGCAAAAATTTAAATGACATTATTTTTACTTTTTTTAAAGATTTTGTTTATTTCTTTCTTTTAGGAGGGGGAGGCAGAGGGAGAGGGAGAGAGAGGATCTCAAGCAGACTCCACGCTGAGTGTAGAGCCTGACTCGGGCTTCCATCTCACAACACTGAGATCATGACTTGAGCCGAAATCAAAAGTCGGAGGCTTGGGGCACCTGGGTGTCTCAGTCAGTAAGTCTGTGCCTTTTGCTCAGGTCATGATCCCAGGGTCCTGGGATCGAACCTCATATCAGGCTCCCTGCTCAAAGGGAAGCCTGCCTCTCCCTCTTTAGCTCCCCCTGCTTGTGTTCTCTCTCTCATTGTGTCTCTATCAAATAAATAAAATCTTTAAAATAGGCTTATCCGACTGAGCCACCCAGGCACCCCAAATTACATTATTTTTCAAACCTTTATAATCTCAGTCCAAAAATATATTCTTGTGAGGATGCAAGTACTCCCAATGTTATGGCTGTATGTTTTTCATTTCATATACAATACATTTTGTTGTTCATCACAATAGTAATCAGAATAATTGCTACAAAAATATAGAGCTATTTGTCTTAAGTGTTCACATTTCTTTCTCCTATTGCACATAATTTTATTGATAGAATATTTACTTATCAGGTATTAAGACTATAAAATATGAAGGCAGAAACCATGAGACTATTTTAATCACTGCTACATTCCCAAGATGAAGCACAGGGCCTAGCACCTGGTAGACATTCAGTTAATATTTGTTTAATTTCAATCAAAGTAATTTAATTTCATAAAAGGGATAGAAGATTAAGCAAGTGACAGTGGTGGGGGTGGGAATGTATTTGCTATGAATGCCTACTGGCATTCATACATTCACTGGCATTAAATACATATGTATTTAAAGGCTCATAGAAGTGGATTAATCAATGTCTTCATTATCTACTTTTCATTTAATCCATTACTAAACTTAAGAACTGAATTGACTTCGCTTGGCACCTACTATGGGGAAATAGTGTCATAAGCTCTGACTTGCACTTGTAATACATTGCAAAAAAAGATAGATAAAAATAATTGCATGATGTTAAGAATTATTCATTCACTTAATAAATATCTATGAGCGGCTGTTGTGGACTAAGAAGATTCAGACGTAAACAAAATCCCTTGCCTCATGAAGTTTACAGTCTGGTGATAGAGACAGATATTAGACCTATAAAATAATAAATGTATACTATATCAGTCAGAGACAGGTGTAAGAAGAATTCTAAAGCAGGAGAAGGGAATAGGTAGAGATTTGGGGGGTGCTGGGGAAGAACATGTAGCCAGATCATTCGGAGATCATGATGCTTCCATTAACAGAAGTTCTCACTGGGGAGAAAGGAAGAGGGAATGTTGAGGAGTTGAATGATGGCACTAGGGCCAATGCAGCCACGATGGGGGGATGGGGGAGCCTCTTTATTCAAAGTGCACAAATTTGCATTCCACTACTCCACCTCGGTGCTGAGAACTAATGGCTGAAAACAGGCAGTGGTGTCCTCTGTGAGTTCAAGCTAGTATTCATTCATTTACTCTTATTTCTTAAAAAAAGGCATGTATGCACAATGTTTCTTTATATGCCTATGGCTCATCTCCTGCACTGGGATCAATGCACCTTAATTATATTAGCTTTTCGTGGAGTGTATGAAAGAGATAGAGATTCACATCTTTCCGAAAGTTTTACCCAGTTGTTTCGGTCAGGGCTCATTTTTTTCAACTTGACAGACAACCATGTTTCTTTGTATATTTGGTAATTTTCATTTGGATGCCACATGTTGACGATATTTAAAGAGTGCTGAATATTCTTGAGTTTAAAACAAAAAAAGGTACCTTTAAACTTTGCAGCAAGGTACAATGAAGTTACTTGGAAACAGCTTTACCTTTTAAAGGCTTGGTTTCAAAACACTGCTCCGAGGACTAGAAGAGCTGTTAGTCTTGGGCTAATTACACTCCACTACTGAGGCAATAATCTTCTAAGTACAGGACGCTTCGGGTATTATGATGTTTTTCTCACTCTTGCAAGTGAAAAACAAACAATTCCAGGCTTTATTAAACTCCAGGGATTATTGTGCTTTCTTTTTAAAAGGCTCCTTCCCCACTTTACTCACAAATACATGCTGATCAGTATTCAGCTGATGATTCAAAGGACAGTTCCCTGTGGCTCTCTTCCTGTGCTCAGTTTCTTTCTGTGGCATTCTGCCCTGTGAAGTCCAGCCACCTGCACAACCCCATACACCCAGTCCTATCCCATCAACTTGGGAAACTGCCAGGCTGTCTCTGGAGTCCCTCCCCAGTGCTATGGCTAAAAATATCTCCAAGAAGAAAGCTCTAAGAAGGGAAAAGGAGGAGGGGGGAAATTGTGGGGACTTTTCTTCTCTCATATGATTATTTCTGTGCACAACCTGAAAACCATTATTTTGTGCAATGTCTGAAAACCATTATTTCATATATATATTTTTAGTTATTTAAGGTTGAAGGGTTAATCTAGTTCCTGTTATTCCATTTTGGCCAGAAGTAGAAATTGGCTTCCAAAGTTTTCAAGCTGTATTTAGGAGGAAGAATTATTAAATGGGGTGAAATGATTGTGTTGACCACAGTTAAAAAGTAAGACTGGAATGATAGTTTGCAATCAGGTTTTGGAGAGTTTTGAGGCCTGGTTTATGGAGATTTGACCCAGTATTTAAATAGGGGGAAGACAGTCACAGCTTGCATAGGAAAGTATCATGACAGAAGCAATGATTTAGGAGGATTAATTTATTAGTAACATCTTGAATAGCATACATATAGTGTGTGTCTATGTGCGTGAACGTATCTGTGTGTGTGTAACACAACAGGTATAGTAGACACATACTTTCATAGCACATACACATACATAACAATGTGAAAACAAAAACACAAACAGGATAACATAAATAACACATGGGGTATTTTTTTTAAGGTTTTTAAAATTTATTTTTCAGAGAGAGAGAAAGCATGAGCAGGGGGAAGGGCAAAGGAAGAAGCTGGCTCCCTGCCGAGCAAGGAGCCAAATGTGGGACTCAACCCCAGGACCTGGGATCATTACCTGAGCCGAAGGCAGTTGCTTAACCAGTTGAGCCACCCAGGCATTCCAACACATGGGGTCCTTACTTATTTTTTCTCGTGCAAATCACAGGCAATAAATATATGCATTCAATGACTGAGTGAACAAATGAATATCCTCTGAAATAGTCTCTGCCATGTCAGATGTTGAACTCCAAGAAATATGGCCTCTTTCCTCCGCTAACAGCACTCTAAAGAACAGACAGAGCAAAGGAACTGAAGAGATTCTTGGTTCTAGCCCCACAGAATCAGGATTGCTGGCAGTGTGCAAGCATATGGAGGGGAAAAAAAACAAAAACAAAAAAATAAACTTGACCTGCATTCTCTCCCAGACATTCAGTTCATTTCTTTTCAGCTAAAAGAGAGCCCAGATAAGAAATTGGTCATAACAATAAACTATTTGTAAGAGATAAGTTTTTGATTCATATTTGCCAACAATTTATATGACATTAAATTTGCAAAACCACTTATTACAATTTTTAAACATTTGAAGGATGCTACAAAGTGATAAGTACATTTCTAAACAGTGGACATAATTACAACTAACCAAATTTGTATTGCATGTTAACCATGATATGAGTGTTGATCTATACTCATTCCCTGGTGTTCCCCACTCATTAGTTCAGTTTAAGGAGCATCGATTCAACAGTGAAACCTAATCTTTGTAGGCACTTCAAGTTGACAATGTATAGATAACTGGATTTTTCTGTGTGAAGAAAATGTGTGAAGCATTGAAAACATTCATAGCTAAAAAGTTAGTTTTAAATTTTTTCTAAGTTGATTCTGTAGCCCCAGAATGAGGCCAAAGATCATAAGGATATCCGTTCCTCTGTTTAAAATAGACCTAGTCTAGTCTATGTCAGCTCTCACCATGGATAAATCTTTCAGGAAATACCTGAGCATTTAAACTAGAGATAAGATTCCACAGAAGAGAGAGAAATTCCAACCATGGAGGCAGAGATACTTAAAATGTAATAATACTAAAAAATAGGCAATGCTTATTAATGACACCACATGCAAGACAGTATGCTACGAGGCCATTTCACATACTTGGTCATATTATATGCTCACTCCATGAGGCAGACAGGCACAGTGACTTCAACTCTCTAGTTTCCATATGCTCACCTATAAACATGCAGGTAAAATTAAAACACTCTTTTAAATATTGTCCTGGGAATTAGAAGATTTGATCTCAAATAAATCTATGGAATAATTACAGCATATCATAAATATTTAATAAATGTTACCCCTAAATATTGTTATCCCTCACATTATAGTTGCAGAAACTAAGGCAAAAAAATGAAGTTGCCCAAGTTTTCCTCACTAGAAGGGGATCTGAGATGTGAGAGGAAAAATGCCCACTGCATTTCCCATTGGCAGACGTTAATCAATTAGTTAAAATGTTTAGCTTGAGTACCCAGGGAGAGAAATGATTAAATGGCCTCTCAGGATAAGGGGTACAGTGGAGTAGGCTGCACTTCAAGCTCAGGGTTATGCAGCCTGAGGAAGACAGTCCTTCGGTGGCCTAAGATTCACTGTGTCTTCTTCATTTTCAGGTCACGGTCTTTACTGCCTTTATCAGGTGCAAACACAGCTCATCCTGCTCCAGTCAAGTCACACAGTGCACTGTGGTGGGAAGCCCCCCCCCTCCTCCTTCAGTAGTCTGGGAAGTCATGATTTCACAGCTAGCTGCCTTGAGCCTCAGGACTGTTTTCTAGGATTCTACTACACCTGGACAGAGTGGACTGGATTTTAGAACAATTTATAGTGACTTTATTGATTCTAAAATGTGAAAAACATTTAATGCTTCAATAATGATATATCTTTTCCTTTGCCTTATTTTCTCTTTTTTTTTCCCACAGAAAGAAGTAACTCAAAAGAGATTCCCCCAAAAGGTGGAACATGAAAAGCATTGAAATAAATTTCAGGTACATCATCTGTTCCTGTAATTTGTACTTTAGATCCTAGTAGGGACTTAAGTTTATCATATGCCTGTTTGGTCTTTCTTGTGGGGTAAGAGTTTAAGGAAGGACCTATCTCTTCCTCACGATTGCTACATTGAGAATCAGTCACAAGACACCTCAACCAACATAAATCTTTACAATGAGCTCTAGTCCAGAGAATGGAAGTCTATGATAAGGTCAAGAGGTTGCTTCAACTGACTTCCACTCAATGACCCTGCATACTTTTCCAGGGAATGTTAAGCTTTTCATTCAAAAGAATACCACTGTTTAAAATTACGCTCCTCTAAATGTAGGAGAGATTTTAGCTGACCTTAGGCTTTTAAAAATTTATAATAATATACACTTCATTTTTCAAGCATTTTCCTTTAAAAATTTTTACCTATTACATTTAACTTTTAAAAATACTACCAAACTGAATTTATTCATGTTTTTATCTTACTGTTTTATCTTGTCTTTCAAATAACATTTTCTTTAATTTGTTTTTAAAATCTTCCAGATGGTGATATTTTTCATCTTATTTATTCTTAGCTTGTATTCTAAATTATGTCTTTATCTCATTTTTTGATCATTTTGTCTTTTTTTCCCTATGTATACTGCAACTTATGCTCCTTAGTCATTATGTGACTAAAAGTACGAAAGAGTCAAAATAAAAATTTATGCTCTCTTTTACAGAATGTCAAGACAGACTTCATGTTTATTCTTCATAAAAGCTCTAGAAAGCAGAGACTAAGTTAATGTTACTCACGCTATTATTTAATTCACACAATCCAAAAGTCAAATTAACCCACAACAGAAAATTGAGCCTAGATCCCACATAAAGTTGCAACATAGGGAGTATGAATTTTCCCAGAAAATTCTATGGAGAGATAATTAAAGAAAGATAATTTGAATAGCACATGGAATATTTTGCATACTCTGGGTTTGCAATATATATCAATGTCTATCTATCCATCTCTATATCTTTATATAAAATTTATATAAAATATAAATGCTTTTCAATACCAAGGAGAAATCTGATAAATATTTAGGGGATTAATATTTGACTGAAAGACAGATTCCCAAGCAAGAGGTATTAGTTATTTGACTATAATTCTCACCAGATACTAGGTACTTGGTAACAGATGAAAATTGGTTGATTTTTTGTTACTTAGAAGTAGAGACATGTTGACCACTGCATCTTAGGCTCGACTTTATATGCCTTCCAGAGCTAGTAGCCTATTATTAAAAATGTTTAAAATCCAGAAATTTATCTCTGAAGATACCTACAAAGATATGTGGGTCAGGAAATTCTTAATACAGAAAATTGTAAAGAAAGATTAAATATTAATTAACCCAAACCCCTGTTCTGCAATGTGTCATGAAGCTAAGGAAGGAAATAGGAGAGTGTTCATAACAATAGTGATGGTTTTGTGAAAGCTCACCTGTTGTTCTATTCCATAAAACACAAGGCAAAGGCATCTTAAATGAGGACACATAAAGGTGTAATTTAAAAGACTTATGAAAAAGGGTTTCAGTAACTGATCAGAGTCCTAAAACTCCAATCATTCTATTTTCTAAAAGGTCAAAATATGGAATTTTAATGATACTAGGCAAGTCAGTAAGTACTTCTTTGTCTAATAAAGAAAACAAAGTTATTTTTCAGATTCAATCCCCATTTGATTATTAAAGAATATAGTATTTTCCTACAACATTTGCCAAATATTTATGATAATGTGTCTGAATAGGTCATTAGGACAGAGAGAGAAAGTAAATGTCATTAAATTATTTCTCTTAGAAGCTAGAAAAAAAGAGCAACATCCCCAACATCCAGGCAAAGAAATCCTTAAAAAGCCTTTCTTTTCCCAGAAGTTACTATAGTATCCTTGAATAGTTTCAGTACCTCCTCATCTTCCTCTGTCACTGTATCAACAGAGACAGCTCCCACAGGGAAGTTCAGAATATTATAAAAGTAAGTCTAAGATACAACACCTGGAAATTTAGCACGTTGACTCCTCAGAACCCGTGCAGTAAAACCAGTGGGTGAGGAGTGAGAAGGCATAGTCTTAGTCCTCATTCTATTTTCTAATCGTGTCACCTTAAATTCATTGCTTTAAATTATTTTATCACTTAACTCCTCAATTATAAAATAAAAGAAGATTAAAAGCCTTGTCTTCATATTAGTGTGGTTGTGAAAATCAAATTAAATAATGCACACCAAAAAACCTATAAGCCAACCAATGTTGCAAAAATAAGAATTTGGTACTATTTGGCTACAGAAAAGAAGAGGGGAATAAGAAAAACCAACAAATAATAACCTTGAGAATGATAAAAAATAAATTCAGAAGAAAAATATGTTTGGAGAAAAAGGTTAAAGCTGATGGCAATCTCATAAAAGGTAGGTTTTAATATATTAATTCTTCAAAGTTTCAATTAACGAAACACTGAGGTAGTGACAAATCCTGGGTTAGAGTACAATTCTGGTTTTTAAGCCAGTACGTTTCCCCCATTATAGTTTCTTTATATCATACAAGGCTGCATTTAAAAATAAAGAAGAAAAGTTATTATCAAGGAGAATCCCACTAGCATCCGGGTTGAAGGCTGGACATACAACAGAAGAGAGAATAACATTCGACCCCACAGATTTCCATTTGTCAATGAATTTGCACCAAGTCTAGAAAGAGAAGAATCCAACCAAAATATTACTATTTGTAAGAAAAGAAAAACAGGCTTCCTGTTACTTTAGAAAATTTTGTCTCATAAAATTGAAGAAGGTGATATAATGAAATCATACTTTTACCAAGGAAATTAGATTTTAAACACATCAGAAAAAAGGTACCGTGAAGTTTTGTCTTGATCAGACATGTGAAACATGAAGGCAAGAGATGAGACATGCTATTTCTGTATTTTTAAAAATATTTTATTTATTTATTTGACAGAGAAAGATCACAAGTAGACAGGCAGGCAGAGAGAGAGAGAGGGAAGCAGGCTCCCCGCCAAGCAGAGAGCCTGATGCAGGACTCGATCCCAGGACCCCGAGATCACGACCCGAGCCGAAGGCAGCGGCCTAACCCCCAATGACTATGTAAACCAACAAACGAAAACTCAACTATACTTCTTAATCTAGTCCAGAGATCTGCAAACTACCATTCCTACCGGCCAGATCTAGTTTGCTGCCAGATTTGTATATAGAGTTTAATGAACAAAGGTATTCTCATTCTTTTTCATACTGTCTCTGGCGGCTTTGGGGCTACAGTGGCAGAGTAGAGTACCTATAACAGAGATGGCATTGCTCACAAAGCTTTCATTATTCGGTTTCTGGCACTTTATAGAAAAAAAAATTGGTGAGTCCTAGTCTAGACAATATATAGTCATGAATGAAGAAAGAATAACTATTCATTTTAGATCTATTATGTGTTGGGCATCATGCCCTGCAATGTACATCTCTAGCTCTGGCTGTATTTATTTAATGCTCACAACCATCCTGTGAGACAGGGATTACTAACTAAACTCTACAGATGAGGAAGTTTATATTCCAAAGCCTAAGTAAAACTAACCCAGGGTTATACTGCTAGTCAGCAACAGATTCAGAATTCAGATGTTTTTTGTTATTCTTGTTATTATTTGTTTGTTTTAATCTTCATAGTCAATGGTCTTTGTACTAAGCTACACCATTTCCCGGAAATTCTTGTTTACTAAAAACCAACTTCATAAGCAAAGTCATATATTTATAGGGGAGAAAATTGCAGCTTTCTTTAAATTAAAAGAACTTTAAGAAAAACTGATTTATAGTCATCAGAAATGAGAGGCAAAAAGAGAAACAGCTAAGATCCCCATTTTGACAGTGAATGCTTATCACACCTTGTTCAGCTCACTCCATTTATCATTGAGTGAGTGATCGTACAGTTCTAACCCAAACCCTTACTGCAAAAAACTTCATTTACCTTCAGAGCAACATTGTTTCCAAGTTTCTTCACTGACCTGCAATGCATGTCATAGATATTAAGGCAAATACGAATATCACAGTATAACCTCAGTGTGTTTTTTGGCAGAGGTGCTGAACTTTCTCTGTATCTAGTAACCATGCCCCTTTCTCACAACACATTTAATCTCTTTTGCCTTTTTTAAAGTTATCTTATTCAGGGGGCACCTGGGTGACTCAATCCGGTAAACCCCTGACTTTGGCTTAGGTCATGATCTCAATGTCCTGGGATCCAGTGCCACATCAGGCTCCATGCTCAGCAGGGAGTCTGATTTTCCCTCTCCCTCTATCCCTCTCTCCTACTTGCGCTATTCTTTCTCTCTCTCAAAGGAATAATTGAAATTTTCTTTTACTTTTTTTACTATGTTCAGTTAGCCAACATATAGTACATGATTTTTTTTGTATAAAACTGTATCATTCTTTATTTTGCCTACTTTAATCTCAGAAGAAAATAAACAGAAAAAAAAAACCACAATACACATCCAAACCCCTTGTCAAATATCAGAAGGGATAGGGCTTGAGGGCCTTCTTTCCTGCCTCAGAGACAGGAGGAAGAAAAAAAAAACACTAGACATCAGCAGAGGGAACCAGGTGAACAGGGCCACTCCGGGCTGCTAGGGAGCCATGGGGACACTATACAGAGGTCTCAAGGTCTGCAGGTAGAACTAATCTACTTCTTCCATACGAGAGGCATCTTCATCACCCTCAAGGGGGGGATCTCATCAGGAACAGCAGCACTGGGTTCCTCTGCTGTCACTTCATCTTCATCAGTGCCCAGGCCTAGCTTGATCATGCGGTAGATGCTGTGGGAGTGAGTCTGGGGATCCTCGAGTGAGAACCCAGAAGAGAGCAGAGCTGTTCCAAACAGCAGCACCACCAGGTCCTTGACAGCCTTGTCATTCTTGTCCGCCTCTGCCTTCTGCCGCAGCGTCTCCACAATGGGATGGTCAGGGTTGATCTCCAGGTGCTTCTTGGACATCATATAGCCCATTGTGGAGTTGTCCCGAAGGGCCTGGGCTCTCATGATCCGCTCCATGTTGGCCGTCCAGCCATAGGTGCTAGTCACAATGCAGCCGGGTGAAGACACTAGCCTGTTAGAGATGGTCACCTTCTCAACCTTCTTATCCAAGATTTCTTTCATGAGTTTGCAGAGGTTCTCAAACTTGGCCTTGCTCTCCTCCATTTTCTTCTTCTCCTCTTCATCCTCAGGCAGCTCCAGGCCCTCCTTAGTAACTGAGACCAGACTCTTCCCATCAAACTCCTTGAGTTGCTGCACGCAGTACTCGTCAATAGGCTCCGTCATATACACTACCTTGAAGCCCCGCTTTCGCACTCGCTCCACAAAAGTGGAGTTGGCAACCTGCTCTTTGCTCTCACCGGTGATGTAATAGATGGACTTCTGGGTCTCCTTCATGCGTGACACATATTCTGAAAGAGAAGTCATCTCATCCCCAGACTGGGAGGTATGGTAACGCAGCAGCTCAGAAAGGCAGCGCCGGTTAGTAGAGTCCTCATGGATTCCAAGATTTAGGTTTTTAGAGAACGCCTCATAGAATTTCTTATAGTTCTCCTTGTCTTCTGCCAATTCAGAGAAGAGCTCAAGGCACTTCTTCACAATATTTTTGCAAATGACCGTCAAGATTTTGCTCTGCTGGAGCATTTCTCGGGAGATGTTCAGGGGCAGATCCTCAGAGTCAACCACACCGCGGATGAAGTTGAGATACTCTGGTATCAATTCATCACAGCTGTCCATGATGAACACACGGTGAACATAGAGTTTGATGTTGTTCTTTTTCTTCTTGTTCTCAAAGAGGTCAAAAGGAGCCCGATGGGGGATGAAGAGCAATGCCCTGAATTCCAGCTGACCTTCTACAGAGAAGTGCTTGACTGCCAAGTGGTCTTCCCAGTCATTAGTAAGGCTCTTGTAAAACTCTCCATATTCCTCCTGAGTAATGTCATCAGGGTTTCTGGTCCAAATGGGCTTGGTCTTATTCAGTTCTTCCTGATCAATGTATTTCTCTTTAATCTTCTTTGTTTTCTTCTTCTTGTCTTTCCCACTATCATCCTCCTCATCTGAGCCCACATCTTCAATCTTGGGCTTCTCCTCATCATCTTTATCTTCTTCCTCCTTCTCCCCTTTCTCCTCCTCTGCCTCATCATCACTGATTTCTTTCTCTTGTTCCTTCTCCAAATAAAGGGTGATGGGGTAACCTATGAACTGCGAGTGCTTCTTCACCAATTCTTTGACACGTCTCTCCCCTAAATATTCTGTCTGGTCTTCTTTAAGATGGAGAATCACTTTGGTACCCCAGCCAATGGGCTCACCGTGGTCTGCATGCACAGTGAAGGAGCCCCCAGCAGAAGACTCCCAGGCATACTGCTCATCATCATTGTGCTTTGTGATAACCACCACCTTCTCTGCCACCAGGTAGGCAGAATAAAAGCCAACGCCAAACTGTCCCATCATGGAGATGTCTGCACCAGCCTGAAGAGCCTCCATAAATGCTTTAGTTCCGGACTTGGCAATTGTCCCCAAATTATTTATGAGATCGGCTTTGGTCATGCCAATGCCTGTGTCCACCAGAGTCAGGGTGCGTTCCTGGGGGTTGGGGAGGATGTCAATTTTCAGCTCTTTACCGCTGTCCAACTTGGAAGGGTCTGTCAGGCTCTCATAGCGAATCTTGTCCAAGGCATCAGACGCATTACTGATCAATTCCCAAAGGAAAATTTCCTTGTTAGAATACAAAGTATTGATGATGAGGGACATAGTTGGGCAATTTCTGCCTGGAAGGCAAAAGTCTCCACCTCCTCCTCTCCATGGTGCACTTCCTCAGGCATCTTAAAAGAGAAGAACTGCAAGTACTACAGACCATGGTGGGTAGGGACTGCGTCTGGCAGTGACTCCGCCACGAGACCACACGGGGGTAACTCAAGAGAGTTCATGATTATTTTTGATGTAGTGTTCAGTGATTGATTAGTTGCGTATAATACTCAGTGCTCATCACAACATGTGCCCTTCTTAATACCCATCACCTGGCTACCCCATCCTGCTACCTGTCTCCCTTTAAAAAAAAAATTATCTTACGTAGTACTTCTCCTTCTTCTCCTCCTGGTAAATCAATGCCACTATTTTTGTTTTTATACCCCAACCCACATTTATTCACCAACTGTAAATATTCAATATAAATAACCATGGGGCTCTGCTCTCACATTCGTGTCATGTTTTTTACTCTGGGGACAATAAATCCCAGTAATCCAACCAAAAGTCTTTCATACTTGTACACAGATAAACTCACGCAGTGTCAAAGCTTTTATCTAACAATTTAGCCATCCATGAGAACTGGAAGAAGCCAGAAGATGAGTTTAGATTTATCAATAAGAGTTGTAGCTCTACCAAGAAGAACACAGAATCTGTGTTGGGGCTTTCAAAGAATGAAGTAGGAAATTATAAATTGTCCTTTATGGACTGATATTTTAATATTACGGTATTGTATTAGTTGATACTCCATGAAGCGTATTGAGAGGAGATCTGAAACTAGGTAAATAGATGTTTATTGGGAAAATACTTTGTAATTAAAAATTGTGTGTGTGTATGGATGAGATATATGAAACAATTGTTTTTAGACATTGGACATCTGGGAATGTAGCACATAGATTTCATGAATAAAGTAGCTCTCAGAGATCTGTGAGCTGAATGGAGATTCTGAAATTCCCAGGATGCTTGGATACATTAGGATTTCTGAACATCTAGAGGAAAGATACTTTGCTAAATGACATATTCCTCAGTTGATACTGAAGGAAAGCTAAGTTTTAGGAGTAGGATTTTTAAATTTTTACTGCTATAGTAATGGCTACTCTAGGACAATTCTAACAAAGTTCAAACGCAAAATTTGAAAGGTTAAGTTCAATTTTCCAGAAAATTAAGTGTGTGTATGAAAAAAATAAAAACAAAACTTAATTACCTTAACTCTCTCTAAAGGAAAACAGCTAAATTTGGAGTCTCAATCCTAGTATCTATAATGTCACACAATAAACTTTAAAAATCTAGATATGGAAAGAAGCAGGAATATATGACACATATATTTATGTTGAGAGAGAGCAGTAAGTGAAAACAAACTCTGAAAAATATCCAGATGTTGGAATTAGCAGACAAGTATTTAATATCAGCCAATACAAATATATCCAGAGATGTTAAAAAGTGGTCATAATGGGTGGAGAAATGGATAGATGGGGGAATATTTGCAATGGAATAGAGCCTATAAAAAGAATGAAATAAGAACTCCTTAGGTATGCTTGGGTGGCTCAGTTAAGTGTCTGAACCTTGATTTTGGCTCAGGTCATGATCTGAGATTAGGCCCCACGTTCAGGTCATGATCTCAGATTAAGCCCCACATCAGTCTCCACACTCACCATGAAGCCTGCTTAAGATTCTCTCCCCTCTCCTTCTGTCCCTCTCCTCCCACTTGCTCTTTCTTTCTAATAATAATAATAATAATAACAATAAAATAAAAAAATAAACTATGTTAAAAAAAAGAATTATATAAGCAAGAAATAAAAAATGTGAAATGAAAAATTCACTGAATAGTCATACTCAAGATCATATACAGGAACTAAATTTAAAGACTGATCAATAGATATTACTCACTCTGATGAAATGAGGAAAAAAAAAGCATGGAAAGTAAAGTATCATCAATATGTAGGATAGTATTATGCAGCCTATCATGTGTCATTAGAGTCAAGAAGAAAGAGGACACAAAAACTAATTGGGATAAAATATATACTTGAAGTAGGCTGAAAAGTTGCCCAAGTTTTCTAAGAAAAATACCAACTTATATATCAAGTATTAAATTCAAAGGTAAAGGCAAATTTTTGAAAACAGAGAAATGGTATATTGCATACAGGGGAAAGAACCATGCAAGTGGCAGATCTTTCATGAGAAATAATGTAGGTCAGAAGATAATGGAATACCATCATTGAAGTAATGTGAAGGGGGGCATTATCAACTAGAATGTATATCCAGTGAAAATATCTTTACATTATGAAGGAAAATTTTAAGACATTTTTTAGATAAAAAATTGAAAGATTTTTGCGAACAGGCTTGAAGTAAAGGAAATATTAAAGACTGTTATTTTTTTTTCCCTTTTTATTAAAAGACTGTTATTTTTGATGAAGTGAATACACACTCTATGGAAACTTGATGTGCATGATGGAATAAAAAAATAGCAGAGCTAGTGGCTATATTAGTAAATAGAAAAACTATATTTTTATTCTTCATTTCTTTAAAAGACTGATGACTATCTAAAACAAAAGTTCAGGGCACCTGGATAGCTCAGTCAGTTAATCATCTGCCTGTGGCTCAGGTCATGATCCCAGCCAGGGTCCTGGGATCAAGCCCCACCTATGGTTCCCTGCTCAGCAGGGAGTCTGCTTCCTCCTCTCTTTCTCAAATAAATAAATAAAATCTTTTAAAAAAAAAGAAAAAAAGTCTAGCAATCATCATGGGGTTTCTAATATATATTTATATATGGTCATATACTTGACAATACCACAAATTAAAGGGATTAAGGCAAATTATACAATTGCTCAATTCTTATATTTCTTGTGAGCTGGTACAGTATTAACTCTTAGGTACATTATGAAAAGTTAAAGATACATATTATAATCCCTAGAACAACTAATAAAATATAAAACCAAGAGGTAGAGTTGAAAATCCAAAAGAGAATTACATGGAATACTAACATTCAATTTATAAGATGACAAGAAAGGAGGACTAGACAATTAAAAAAATTGAACAAATGCCTTTTTCGTTTTCGCAGATGGAAGAAATAAAAGATAAACAACAAAATAATAGTTCTAAATCTAAATGAATCAATAATTACATTAAATGCTAATGGATTTGAAACTCCAATTATAAGGGAAAGATTTTCAATCTAGATTTTAAAAAACCACAGAATTATGGATATCTAAAACCACTGCCATATTTTATATGACAGACCTAACTTAAGTACAAAAACCAGATAAAGATGTTATAAGAAAGAATAGTCCCCTCAAAAAAGATATTATTTGTATAAATGCAAAAATTCTAAGAAAAATATTAACAAATTAATATATTATTATCAACTGGGATTTATTCAGAAATTCAAAGCTGTTTTAACTCCTAAATACTAAATCAAGGAAATATATTACCAGAATAAAAGAGAAAAATAAGTATGATATTATCAACAGCTAAAGAAAAAACATTTGGTAAAAACACAAAAACAAAATATATTTTTTATAAAAATTTTCAGAAAATTCAAAATAAAAAAGAAATTCCCCAGTCTAATAAAAAATACTGGGGCACCTGGGTGGCTCAGTAGGTTAAAGCCTCTGCCTTCGGCTCAGTTCATGATCTCAGTGCCCTGGAATCGAGACCCACATTGGGCTCTCTGCTCAGCAGGGAGCCTGCTTTCTCCTCTCTCTGTCTCTCTGCCTGCCTCTCTGCCTACTTGTGATCTCTATCTGTCAAATAATAAATAAAATCTTAAAAAAATATATTTATGACAAACCTACAGTTAATGATTAATGATACTTGATACATTGCTTTTAGAACAGGGCCAAAGCAAAATCACCATTTCACTACTTATATTCAGTACTGTGCTGCTCGGGTGGTGGTGGTGGGGGGGGGTCATAGTGAATACAACTAGGAAAAAGAATAAAAATTTAAAATTTAAATAAATAGAAATCACAAAACTTGGAAAGGAAGAAGTAAAATTTTTTCTGTTCATAAAAGCTGCCATTAAATATGTAGAGAAATCTTGGAAATGGGTAAACAGACATTTCCTATAAAGAGCCAGATAGTAAATATTTTGTGTTGTCCAGGCCTCATGGGCTCTATTGCACTCAACTCTTGTATAGACAACATAGAAAATATGTAAGTGAATGAGTATGTCCATGTTCCAATAAAACTTTATTTACAAAAACAGTGAGCCATATTTGTTCCACATGCCATATTTTGCCAAATTCTGATCTAAGAAATCTACAAAGAAGCTATGAAATCTACTAAGTACATTTATCAAGTTTATAGGTTACAAGATTGAATTAAAATTCATTGGATTTCAGTACGATAGCAAGAAACAACTAAAAATGAAATTATAAAAATTCCCATTAATGATATCACTAAAATAAAATATTTGTATAAAATACACAAGAAAACATTTAAGAAAAGTGAAAAACCTCTTCACTGAAAACTACGAAACATTGCAGAAGTTTTTTAAAAGACAAATGCAGACTATATTCCCTCTGCTGTGCCTTTTATTCTCATGATTGTTCACTCCAAAACTGGAACCCTGTATCTCCCACACCCTTTCACCCACTTTGCCCACCCCCCTCCAACTTCCCACCTATCTAGCAACTATCAGTTTGTTCTCTGTATTTATGGGTCTTTTTCTGCTTTTTTTTGTTTGTTTATTTATTCATTTGTTTTGTATAGTGCTGTATGGTGACAAATGGTAGCTACACTTGTGAAGATAGCATACTGTAGAAAGTTGTAGAAACACTGTATTGTGCCCCTTGGAACTAATGTTAACATTGTGTGTCAACTATATGCAAAAAAAATCCAAAATGACAAATGGGGTTATACCATTTATCAAATGAATAAATATTTTTAAGATATCATTTCTCCCCAAATTGATTTATAAATTCATTACACCTGCAAACCTCAACCCAGAGACATTGTTAAATACAAAAATGAAGAAGCTATTTCTAAAATTTCCTTACTGAAACTTAATGGACTTAGAGCAGCCAAAATAATATTTTTAAAAAGAAAATAATTAGAGATTTTATACACCTGACTTTAAGAATTACTATAAAGCTTCACTCATTAAGACAGTACAATACTGACATAGGATAGTAGATCAAAAGAACAGAATAAAAAGCCCAGAAACAGGCTCACCAACATAAAATCAATTCGTTTTTGACAAAGGACCCAAAGGAATTCAATGGAGGAAATTAAAGTCTCCCAACAAATGGTACTGGCATACCTTTATAGAATAAAAGGCCCACAATCCTTACCTTACAGTATATTCAAACATTGATTCTGGATGACTTATATGTGTAAACATAGAAGCTAAATATGTAATGCTTCTAGAATAAAATATAGGACATTATCCTCATGACATGGAGAACTCTAATTAAACTCTAAACTTTGTTGTTCACAGTGGTATGCTACATGAATATAGAAAAGGCAAATACTAAAATATTAAACTCTGCTTTGAGATTGGAATTATTGTCAGAATGTAGTCATGATTTTTTAAAAAAGATTTTATTTATTTATTTGACAGAGAGAGAGCACAAGTAAGCGGAGCAGCAGGCAGAGGGAGAGAGAGAAGCAGGCTCTCTGCTAAGCAGGGGGCCCGATGCGGGGCTCGATCCCAGGACCCTGGAATCATGATCCGAGCCGAAGGCAGCCGCTCAACCAGCTGAGCCACCCAGGCGTCCCTGTAGTCATGATTTTAACATATCAAATATATAATTTATAGAAATCATATGGTATTTGTCTTTCTCTGACTTTTTCACTTATCATAATACTCTCTACCTCCTCCATCCATGTTGTTGCAAATGACAAGATGACAAGAGTTCATTCTTTTTTATGGCATATAGATATACGTGTGTGTGTGTGTGTATAATTAATTCCAGATTATATATATATTATATAATTCTGGATATATACACACACACACACATGTATGTGTGTATATACACACATACATGTATACATACATATATAATATATAACTCCAAGTAGGTTTAGAGGGAACATACCTTAACATAAAAAGATCATGTATGAAAAACTCACAGCTAATGGGGAAAATCAGAGACAATTCCTCTATCGTCAGGAACAAGACAGAGATGCCCACTCTCGCCACTGTCATTTTAACATAGTACTGAAAGTCCTAGCCACAACAATCAGACAATCAAGAACAACTTTCTATATTTATCTTTTTCTTGGTTCTATCTAGAAGAAATGACATACCAGTTGTATTGAGCACACATAAATACCATTTAGTTCCTAAATGGTATTTTTTTATTAAAAAGAACCAAAATTACTTGAAGGATCAAGGCAGGGGAAATATAAATTGATCCTGGAACATTCTGTTGCAGTGGAAAGTAAAGAAGTACACCACACAAAAAATGATGAAGCCATCATAGAGGGACATGGAAGTTCTTAGTGGCCAGATCCTGAGGAATTTGAGCATGACGATAAATAATAACTGCAAAAATATGTCATTTCATAGAATAAGAATTATTTAGTTAACCCAAATATATATCATAAGGTAAATAAGTAAATAACTAGGAGGAAGAGAGATCTTTTTTTTTTTTAAAGATTTTATTTATTTATTTATTTGACAGATCAGAAGTAGGCAGAGAGGCAGGCAGAGAGAGAGTGGGGGAAGCAGGCTCCCTGCTGAGCAGAGAGCAGATGCGGCGCTGGATCCCAGGACCCTGAGATCATGACCTGAGCCAAAGGCAAAAGCCTTAACCCACTGAGCCACCCAGGTGCCCCGGGAGATCTTTTTACAGTGGAATGAATATTGATAAATATCTAATACACAATAAGGTTGGAAAATCATCAATGGATGATAAAACTAGTGAATGAAAATTTGATTATGCAAAGGAAATATGCATCATCTCAAAGTATCTCCACACATATCATTTATTAATAAAAAAGGAAAATAAAGGAAATTTGTAACAGAGAATCCTGGCAATAAGCATTTTCACGAAGAAATCAAAACTAATATAATCAAATTGGGAAAAACTGACATTAGAAGCCTCCTTAAATGATGCATTGAGGAGAAACTTAGGCCTTACCTCGGTGATATTCTTGATCCCCCCCCCAAAAATATATATATATATATGTCATCTGATTCTAAGGAAACATCAGATAATGATCAGAGACATGCCACAATGTCCTATACACTTCAAAGATATTGAGGTCACAGAGACAAAGAAAGGCTGAGGAACTGTTTCACGTTGAAGTAGACTGAAGAGATTTGTGAACTACATGTAATCATGATCCTGAATGGAGTTCTTCTCAGAAGAAACAAAAATGCCAGAAAGAACATTACTGGGACAATTGAACAAAACTGAACATGGACTCTGGATTAGCTAACAGTGAATTATCGCTGTTAAATTTCCTTATGATAACTACACTCCAGTTATTTTAGAGAATGTCAATTTTTTTTTAAGGAAAACACACTAAGGTATTTAGGGATAAAAGTGCATGGTATTTCCAAATTGTTCCCAAAGTTCAAAATGCAGAAAGATAGACATATAGAGAGAAAATAATAAAGCAACTGGGACAATATGCAACCCATTGATGAATCTGGGACTTCCTTGTACTATTCTTGTAGCTTCTTTGCAAGTTGGACATTACATGAAAATAATAAGCTACCAAAGAAGTGCTTTGCTCCTTTGTAGCTACTGGAAGCATGTATTAAATGATTATTTTAAATCATTTAATATTTATATTAAATGATTATTTTAATCATTATTAAATTATTATTTAATCATTATTTTTAATCAATGAGTTTGCCAAGCTCAAACTTTTGGTTTTCTCTGGGGTCCTGTCCCCAAGTCCAATGGGGAGAATTCCTGGCTGCCCAGTTTGCCCTGTACAGAGCTTCTATCCTGGCTACCACTGATTGAATGTACTGAAGACGTCTGACCTCTACTAAGTCACTATAATTTTCCTCACCAGGTATTTTAAATAATTCATTTGAGAAGAAATGAATTTTTTGTTCTCACCAGCTGCTTTGACTGACTCCCAGAGGCATTCCTCCCTGGGGAGGGACTCCCAGAGTCCCTCTCCCTGCACCTTCCTCATAACTGATTTCTCTAAATGGGTTACATAGTAACACTCTGACCTTCGACGTTCCTTTGTTTTTGGGGTGTTTTGTTTTTGCACACAAATCGCTCCGCCCCGCCAGGATTTGTTTGCCTTGTCTTTCCCCTCCATAGTGTACATGTCCTAGAGAGACTATCCCTGCAGCGGTGAGACCTGTATTTCTCAGAGGATTTAATTAAGGAGGGAGAGTAGCAGGAAGTCCATTTGGCCTTCAGTCTAACCCACAGCCTCCAATTCAGTCTTGCTATGAGTGAGGCTGATATTTTTGGCTTCATCTGTCTGATTCCCACCATCTCTAAAATTGGTTCAGAACCCATAAGGGGAAAGGGGTGTGATTAATTATCACCCTCCAAGCGCAACAACTGCCAAGCAATCTCTGCAGGGTGGCTTGGAATGCAGAGAAAAGCAACGTACAGGAAAAGAGATGACGCAGACTTGATAAGCATTGATGAATAGCTTCTTAATTTCCTTATTCTAGCTCCTTCTTCAATTCCAGTTATCTTTGTTTCTCCTCCTGGATTCCCAAGGACACAATATTTCTTTAGAATAAATCTTCCTGGGGCGCCTGGGTGGCTCAGTGGGTTAAAGCCTCTGCCTTCGTTCGGCTCAGGTCATGATCCTAGGGTTCTGGGATCCAGCCCCGCATCGAGCTCTCTACTCTGCGGACAGCCTGCTTCCTCCTCTCTCTCTCTGCCTGCCTCTCTGCCTGCTTGTGATCTCTGTCTGTCAAATAAATAAATAGAATAAATCTTCCTTTGGGACTTCGACTAGGATCTAAAGAGACTGAACTAATTCCAGGTTTTATTCTTCCTGTCAGTATGGGGTATTCTTAGAATTATATTGTGGTAAATTTGACAATAATGGATGTTTTACTTATTGATGGCTAGAAAACCTCATCTTATATTCTTCTAAGAGATATCGAGACTCCAGGATGACAGAGAAAGACACCATTTCAGGCAGGCTGATCATAAGCTTGTACTTTAGTGAGCAAATTCTCAGTATCAGCCTCAGAAATGAAGAAAGGAAGGAACAGAAATGGCAAAGGAGAGCTACACCGACTATTGCTGGTGAAATCAGGACACTTTGTCTTGGTTCCACAGGCCTAAGCCGCCTTCCAGCAATGATGGTACTAGGGCCATTTCGGCAGAGAGATGACAAAGTGATTGAAAATTAGTTAAGAATTTGAAATAGGGAACTGGCTGACATTTAGCCATATTAATGTCCTCTAGAGTCAGTTCTGTGATTGCCTTGGCTGAGTTAAAGGGTATAAAATCACTTGAACTGACGAAATTAGCCTCCCCAGGTTTTTAAATGAAGAATAAATATTCAAACCTTCTTTCGGCCTCTTCTTAGATATGTCAGAAAAGTGAGGTCATTGGGCAAACTGCTATCTCAAAAATTAGGAGACAGATAGATAGGTACAGAAAATCATAGCTTACTGAAGCAGAAACCTATGAACTGAAACCTCCACAAGAATCAACGGGACAGGAAAACCTGAATCCTAAAGATAGACTTGATGTTTCTAGTTCAAAGCCCACACTCTCAAAGACAAAACTGTTACCAAATAGTCAATATTCACAAAACAAAACAAAACAAAAAACCCCCAACACACAACAGAACAGAACAAAAGCCCTTCTTTCCAGCTTCTTTTTTTGGGAAGAATGGAAAAAGCTATAAACTTAGAACTTCCCATGGCTGCATCACCACACTTGGCTCATTGATTAGCTGTGTCGACCCTATTGGATCTTACTCTGAAGAAAACTGAAGAAACTATCACCCCATTAACACAATCCTATTGAAGGGAAACCTCATTGTATATTTTTAGGGTGTCCGTAGGGAGTTTTGTGTTCCTAGGGCAGCCAGTCTAGATTAAAACAAACATTGTTGTGTTGAGCGTCCAAAGGTATTTGGGAAATACCACAAATAGGTGGTTCATGGATAGATCTCTCTTTGATGAACCAAGGGATTTTTCAACTGAAAAGGACCCTTCCTTCTTTTAAAACGCAAATCTCTAGGGTAAAATCACTCTCTTCATTTCCTGGTTTTCCTTCGATCTGAAACCCGTATAAATCTAGACCCATATAAATACCAGGCCCATAAATGCCACATTTGGGTTGTCTCCAACACATTGCCAGTATCAGAATAGGAAAGAAACTATTTTCTCTGGTGCTTGAAATTCTGAGTTAAGGACTCCCAAAGAGGCAGTACCTCACACCCAGATACTGGGATATTTCAACCTAGTGTAGTTATTTATAGTCCTGAAGACCTTTTTGGTTGTAACTTGCCTGAAAGTTCATTTGAGTCAGGAGAAGTGAAGCAGAAATGTATTTATTGTTTAGCAGATTTCCTTCTTCCCCTATACCCAGCTCTTTGACTATCTCAGCAAGGAAGTAGAAATGTTATGCTATTTACTATGGGCTCCCACAGGAAAGAGAGAATCCACTTAATGTATGTTGGGTGATAGTTCAGTTTGAATAGATTGCCTAAGCAAGAATCAATCACTTCACTTTTCCTAGGACAAGTTAGGAGAGTCCTAAAGGAAAATTGTCCTGGGGTTGTCCCCAGATCTGTAGAACAATTGCTTCCTTCCCTCATCTCAGATGTCTCACTGACAAGCTGGTTGGTCTCAATAGTGAGCTCAGTAAAAACTCTTAATTCCCCCTCTCTGAATGGTTTACAGATAGAAGGGATATATTTGAATCTAAGATAGGTATGTATGACAGGAATAGGACTTCACCAGATGTTCTAATTAGAACCAATTCTCTACTTGTTTTTGTCTAAAAGTTGAGTGGTAAACTTTCTTAGAAGCTTCAAATTTTGTTTAACTCAGAATCTGATTTTTTCATAGACATGCCATGTGAATCTTGCAGATCTGCTTCAAGTTTTTTGTTGTTGTTAATTCAGCAATATTTTAAAATTTAACACATACACACAATGTGTGATGTAACAAATTGAACCTACTAGAAGTCCATTAATACTGGATAAACTAATGTTGGGTCTGACTTAAATCACATCTTTTCTTGTCAACTTAGTTTAATTGATGGATTTCCTGACAGTATAAAATGAGTTTTAAATATTACCATTTATAATTATTGATCTGGCTAATATAAATTTGTCTATATATTTTGCAAACAAACAAACGAACACTTTGAAGACTAAAACTGAGGTAAAATTGCAATTATTCTCTGTAATTTTTTATTATAAATGTTCTGTTCATCCAAACAGTGTTACAAACTTAAGTTTATATAAATAAAACATTACACTAGTGCTCCACATTGTGCTTCTTTATATATATGTATGTATATATATATATATGTGTGTGTGTGTATATATATATATATATATGAGATGTGAGTACAGAGTGATATATATTCTAGAATAATTATAAAATGACAGTAGTAGTTGTATTGTTTGGATACCTTTGTTTTCAGGACAGTTCTCAAGTCTATCACCTTATTTATTTATTACAAAGAGGTGAGATTCCCATTCTCATCTTATAGGTCATGGAAATGACAAAAATTCAATGACTAGTATGCGAATGGACTGAAGCCAAAGCACAGGTTTTCAAATACCTCCCCAGGGACCATTCCATCTAGTCATTTAAAAAAAAAAAATTGACTTTCCAAAATAATTAGAGTCACAAAACTTAAAAAGAAATCCTCCCCGAGGGCCCAAAGTTTCTGAAAACTAACCAGAGCTTTTGCCCTCTCCGCAGCATTAACTTCCAACAGATTGTGAAATGTTTCCAGCCCAATGCTTCTGCAAAAATGCTTCTGAAAAGGAGTTCATTAACCACATAATCAATTGGTGGAAGAGAGAAGGGGATGATGAGCTGAGGGTGAGAGGAATACTTTTAGTAAATAAAGTGATTTATCGTGTAATAATATCTTGATTTACAGAAAGGGGTGAGCTTGGGATTGGGTGTCAAGAAAAGGGGGAAAATAGGAGGGAAGTGTGAAGTAGAACAGTGAGTCCAAACATCATACTTCCTGATCAGAAAACACTGACTCCTGCAGTACTTCATTAGAATTATTAAGTGTACAGTGTTGTCACACAAGGCTCTAAATCATGCTAAAATCTCAAATTGATGTTATCTCAAAGGGTACAAGTGGGATGGTGGGTGTAGCGTGTTAAAAACAGGGGTTTCTGACTCCCAAATATTGACCATATTACATTGTCTTTCTCATCACTGAAGTATAATCTGAAATATTAATAAACATTAGGAAATAAGTATGTCTGTTATGTAGGAAATTATTTTTATTGTACAAAATAAGACTAACTTCTAAAAATCAAAGACATTCACCTTCAAGGAGAGGCAACAAGTTTTATTAAATACACCTGGGGACTCACTATAGATACTAAGCCTCCATTATTAAAGACAGAGAAAACATACTTTAAAAAATAGTATGTTAAAAAAAAAACAAAAAAAATAGTATGTTTCCAGAGGGACAAAAAGGAACTAGCTGTGTCTTAAAAATCACATTGAGAAAGACAGATATGAGAGATTCATGGCATCATATTTATGAGTTAGGAGAAAACACAAATGAGGCTTACTATATATATTTTTTTATTTTTAGTAGGGATGATATAATAAATCCAAAATAATTATTTCTTTCAAAAAGCAGACAGTACTTGAAATTTCCAAGCATATTAAGTTCAGATAACAACTACTAAGGTCAAGTACTAAGGCTCAAGTCTCTTCTTGAACAGTGAATTTTTCATTTCATAGAATTATAGTTTGGTTAGAGCTAGAGGATATCCAGTCAAGCCTTGAAAAATCCCTCATGACTGGTCATTCCTATTCTCTCTAAAAATCCCCACTGAGCAATAAACAATGTCTTTTACCCCAAGATGACCCATTTTAATTTCTGACATCTAGAAATATTACTTATTTTATATCGAGGCATTAATCTACCTCCTTAAATCTACCCATCAGTTGATTTTCAATCACTTGTTTTAATATGCATATACTAAAATAAGTTTGTTATACTTCAAATGCTGTTCTTAAATCTGTGCATTTAAATTTAAAATATATTGTGATGACATTTCCATGTCAACACTTATAGAAATATTTCATCCTTTGAGGTGAATCTAGAGTATTCCATTACTACTCAAGTATGTCAATTTATATAATGAAGCCCTTCTTGATGGATGTTTAGATTGTTCCCCTTTTTTCCTTTTTGTTTTGTATCATTTTGCTTGCTTTCTTTCTATACATAATTATTTCTTTACATCAGTGCTTCTGAGACTCTGTGGTGAAGACTTCTGTATTAATAGTTATTATTTTAGGGGCGCCTGGGTGGCTCAGTGGATTAAGCCGCTGCCTTCGGCTCGGGTCGTGATCTCAGGGTCCTGGGATCGAGCCCCGCATCGGGCTCTCTGCTTCGCGGGGAGCCTGCTTCCCCCTCTCTCTCTGCCTGCCTCTCTGCCTACTTGTGATCTCTCTCTCTGTCAAATAAATAAATAAAATCTTTTAAAAAAAATAGTTATTATTTTAAAAAAAGAAAACTGCCCGTGTATGGTTATGAAGAATCCAATGGCCACTAATACAGTTCGGTGCCACTGCCTTGATTAGTGGTAAGGTGTTAGCTATTTTGTGCCCTCTAGAGTTCTCATTTATCAAACAAGAACTTATAAATTATCCAGCAGAGACCCCCGTTTGAATGAAATGCTCAGTGGGGGACACAGGATGTGGCAACTCTCCTGTGGGAACTCGGGCTTCCTGGCATTGTTCCCACTTACTGCCCTGTACCTTTGATCTTTCCTTTTCTTTTACCCTGGAAATTTGCCTTGTATCCTGAAAACACAGCAGTCTTCCTAGACTCCTTCAAGTACCTAGTCTGATCAGCTGAAAGTTATCACTGCTTGCCCACCTCTTAGCGGATCCTGCCTTGGGCTTCACGCATTGACTCGCTCCAGCTGTACTCTGAACGTGGCTCTTCTCTAGCACTGCAGTTTACATCTTCAAGTTGACTGCTCAGGGTTAAGGTGATCACTGGTCAGGGAATCGAGCAGAACTAACCAACATCTTCAAAAATTTAAGAAATAATCTACCAAATTTTTAAGTGTGAGACAAACTGTTTTTACATTACCTAAGTCCATTGTTAAGATTAAATATTTAATGGTAAATGTCTATTTTCCTTATAGTACTGTTTTGTCCTTCTCCAGTTGAGTCCTTAAAATGTCTCTCCTAGCTCTTGTGTCCAGGCATGTAATAACATTTTCCTCTTCTGTGAACTACCTCTTCATACCAAGTACTACTCTAGTAAGAGTCAGATCGTTTTATTTAGAACCCCTAGGAATTGCTGAGGTTTCCCTCATTTAGATAAGCAGTTTCCTTTCTCAAGCTTCACAGTTTCACTCACATGCCCCTTCCTAGCTCTGTGTGGGTGCAGAGGACATTTTCTGGGCTCACGTCACGGTCCTAGGGCTTCTCACTCAGTTCTAGCAGTGACAGAAGATGGGCTCTACCTGCATATCAGGATGCTGGTGGAAAATAAAGCAAATGGGATTTGACATTCCAGTGGAGGAATCAATCATTCGCTAATCCACACCAAATATTAAATCTTTGCTCAGTAAATATTACACATAAAACACTAAGCTACATTTTGTAGGAAAAATTGAGGAAAGATATGATCCCTTTCTCCAAGGACCTCACAATTTATAGTCAGAAAAACATGTACACTTTTACAGATAAATACCCCGATGTGTGGTTTCTAAGCCAAATTAAAAAAAAAAAAAGCAAGGAGTATCTACAGAAATAAACGGTTATGAGTAAGTAAATAATAATAATTATCATTCATAACACATAGGTTAAGCATTGATAAAGAGGGGAAAGTTCCAGAATAAGTCACCATTTAGTATTAACTTCTTTTGACTTCTAAATGCTCACAGAATCTCATCTGGGCCATATATAGTTAGTCCTCCTTGGACCCTTCTTCCCAGCAACATCCCTGCTCTTGATCCTCAATATTTTACTTCATGGATGGCAAAAGAGTAAAAGAATGGCAAACTCAAGAAAGACATGGAAGGAAACATTTCTTCCTAAAGCCTAGCACAGAACTTACCTATGAGGACCACACAGCCTTTCAGGGCCAGAAGCTGCTCCAGAGTAGTCTTAACTTTTCTTTAAGTAAGAATATGCTACTTACATATATAAGAGGATCTTTGTCAGAAATGTATATTGTGGGGCACCTGGGTGGCTCAGTGGGTTAAAGCCTCTGCCTTCCGCTCGGGTCATGATCCCAGGGTCCTGGGATCAAGCCCCACATCAGGCTCTCTGCTCAGCGGGGAGACTGCTTCCCCTTCTCTCTCTGCCTGCCTCACTGCCTACTTGTGATCTCTGTCTGTCAAATAAGTAAATAAATAAAAATCTTTTAAAAAAGAGAAATGTTTATTGTACAGTATTCTGTTAAAATAAATACAATTTATAGTAAAAGATTAAAAAATTGCATCCTAATGGTTAATAAAACAAATTGAAAGATTCAAACATACCAATTATAAATGCCTTATAAATACATTATCAGTATAACCAGTATTATACAACCATTTTATTTTTGATTAGAAACTTTTAAAAAATATTATAGCCCATTTTGTTAAGTTTATTTAATTTTTTATTTTTAAGTAATTACCACACCCAACATGGGGCTCCAAACACCTGACCCTGACATCAAGAGTCACATGCTCTTCCAGCTGAGCCAGCCAGGGACCTACCTTAGGAACTTTTATTCATATATAGTTGTTCTCTCCCAAGGTGAAAGTCCAAAGGCAATTGATAAGTTACAGCTGGAGGTATACAGGATGAATATCAGTAAGCTAAAATAACTCCCACGGAGACAATAAATAGCAAAGGAACTCTAGAAAATAATGGATGATATTGGGGTCCATTTATAAAGAACCTTATTTATTGTTAGAGGTAAAAAGATCCAAGAAACTTCTTTCCAGTTGTAATTCCTGATTGTCACTTTGAGAGTTGATATCATTGACGTATCAACATTTTTTCCAACAGAATATTTCCCAGGTCCCTCTGTATGTCAAACTTTTATGTGATGAAGTAATTATGAAATTAATAATATTGGCATCTTTAGATAGAGATAGAATTACAAATAGGTCATACTTAATTCATAGGATTTCAAGGGTCTTGGACACTTTCTGATTTACCAACAGAACTTTATAGAGAACTTGAGAGTATCTGAAGTTCCACAGTACAGGATCTAGGACCTGACAAATTGAATTTGTGAGATTGAAGTCTGTCACTGTCACTTCGGGCAGTTTACTTAACCTTCCTGAGCCCCAGTTTTATCATCTGAAACAAGGGACTTTTATTAAGATCTACCTCATAGATGGTATCAAATTAAGTAATACATATGGTGCATGGCCCTAGGAACCACCCGAGCTTAGTTCCAGTGGTTATAAAATCATGTACTTGAATTACATTGTAAGTTCCTAAACTTAGGTCAAACCCACATATTAGTAAGGCTCTAGATAAGGCTAAAAAGATGATCAGATTAAAGTCATGCTTTCCGACTTCTTGGCTAAATACAAAGATCTGAGTGGGAGTGGGGGTGGAGCGGCAATGAAATATGAGACATGAGAACAACTTCTCAGTGAGCCCAGAGTCAGTCATTCATAATTATGGTGCCATGGCTGCATTCCACGTTGTACCTGACCTACTTGGACCTAATAAATCGTGACATGTTAATCTACTATTCGACCCGGGTTGTATCTTGACTTTGACTTCTAAGGCTGGATTCTGGTTTTCTCACCCTCCATCCCCAGCTCACCCTGCTCATTTGGGCTTTATTACATGGCCCGGAACTGATCATGGGCAGTAATTTCTGTATGGATAATGTGAACAGAAAGGACCCACATCAAAACTGGTAGTGTTTTGTTTTCCATTACAAAAAGTAGCCGCAATATTATCAATTTTAGATCCTGAATACGTTCTCAGAGTCCTCAGGGTACTAAGGAAAAAGTGAAAATTGAAATTGAATATATGGTCTGCAATATGTCAGTAAAATAATATCAATGTAGAAATGATCACTAGGTCATTCGTAGGATATTAGATGTTGGTTAATACTGTGTCACTCTGGTCATCATGATCTCCATGATTTATTAGTGTTTTATTGTGAAACACTATCTTTTTTTTTTTTTTTTAAAGATTTATTTATTTATTTGACAGAGAGAGATCACGAGTAAGCAGAGAGGCAGGCAGAGAGAGGAGGAAGAAGGCTCCCCGCTGAGCAGAGAGTCTGATGTGGGGCTCGATCCCAGGACCCTGAGATCATGACCTGAGCTGAAGGCAGAGGCCTAACCCACTGAGCCACCCAGGTGCCCCTGTGAAACACTATCTTATGATAGTCCTGTTTCCTTAGCAATAATCCTGAGGACTGAGCTACATTTTAAAGTCCCTATATGTCGGCTTGAGAATTCCATTCCTGTCATTGCCAGCATTCCCATCCTTATCTATCACCATCTTAGTAAATTTTTTCACCATGCCTATGGAACGTTTTCAAGCATTTAACTCAACTAAAATTCCTTATAAGAATTAAATCTCCAGGGGCGCCTGGGTGGCTCAGTAGGTTAAGCCTCTGCCTTCGGCTCGGGTCATGGTCCCAGGGTCCTGGGATCGAGCCCCACATCGGGCTCTCTGCTCAGCAGGGAGCCTGTTTCTCCCTCACTGCTTGTGGCTCTGCCTATTTGTGATCTCTCTCTGTCAAATTAAAAAAAAAATCTTAAAAAAAAGAATTAAATCTCCATTTGTATATATGATATAATAAAATGCTAATAGCCTTTATCCCACCCCACCCCTTTCAAGGTGGGGTGGGGAATAAAGCATCACCTTCCCAAATGTCTACACATCCTTGAAAGGCAAAAAGCCTTTCATACTCTTCACTGTGCACTAAAGCAGCCCTATCTTGATAATTCTGCTACTTCCAGTAGGACCTCTAATAGAAATGAATACAAGGAATTTGGGCTCACAACCTTAGACTAAAGCACCAAATCTCATCAGCGATGATAACTTTAAGCAAGTGGGAAAGTTCAAATTTTACTCTCTTGTTTAAATTTACTGAGTAACTTAAAGAATATATCTTATTCCTTCCAATTTTAAAACAAAATTAACAAACCTGTAAGCTACCCATTTCACTGGCAGAAAATTATAATTTGGTTTCAGGAGCTTCTCATATGAGCAACAGTGTTACAAATTACTATTAACCTACAACTCTCACCAAAGTTAATCTTACAGTAATAAAGTGTTTTTCAGCCTCCCATGGTTTGAATTAGAGAAAAACGTTTTAAGCTATTAGTTGTCCCTCAAGCACTTTCTTCTGAGCCTGGAGGTATGGATTCCTCCTTAAATCAGAATAATTTTTGTGCTCTAAGTACACATTTTGAAGGATTGCACTGAACAGTTAGGTTCCAGTTTGTCAATGCCCAAAATGAGGAACAAGATCTGTATTAGCACTAAGGTGGAATAGTTGAGTATAGGTTCTGGAATTATGTGGCAAATTACTTGATCCCTTTGGGTTTCTGTTCCTATTTCTTCTTCTTCATCTGTAAAAGATGGATCACAATACAAAGACAAAATGTGTTTGTTTATGTAAAATGCTTAGCAAAGTGACTTGCACAAATTAAGTGTTCACTGGGTGGTAGCAGTTTTCCACAAGTCTTCATTCTTATTGCTGTGGTCAGATCTCACTTCCTCTTACCTGTCATACGAGAAATAAAAGGAAGGAAAGTACAGAGTCTTAGAAGACACCAACCAAACGCTCCAGAGTGAAATGTAAGAGAAGCTAAACACCAATAATGCCTTTGGGTTCTACCAACAACCAGTCACAATGAGAAAGTGTCTGCGAACAAAACCAAAATAATTAATCCTGGATTTCAAAAACTTCATGGGTCAAGAGATTTTTACAAGAAATGTCTTATCTATAAAATGACATTCTGGATGTGACAGGATTTGCAAAACAATCTTCAGGTTTGCCTCTGCGACCACAATCTTGCTTTGGCTTTTTGTATTTTTATTAATATATGCTTTCATACGTTTTCATGACCCCAAGCTATGAGTTATAGATGAATTTTCAGTAACGTGGTCACTGGCCCTTTATAGCTAAAGGGACCAAAAACAGCATTTTACTTTTGTTTCCAGCTCAGCTCCAGTTTGTACAAACCCTGGGTTTTCTTGGCCATGATTTTCAAAATCTTATTTTTATTACTCGCCAACGGCCTTAACATTCCCTAACCCTATTATAAATAGCATTTTGTGAGCTATTAAAAACAAAAACAAAAACAAGCAGGGGCTCCTGGATGGCTTAGGCAGTTAAGGGTCTGCCTTGACTTAGGGCCTGATCTCAGGATCCTGGGATCAAGTCCCATGTCGGGCACACAGTGGGGAGTCTGCTTTTTCCTCTCCCTCTCTGCTCTCTCTTTCCTAAGTAAATAAATAGAAATCGTCAAAAAAAAGAAACAACCAAATGCATAAACAAAATCTTCTAACAGAATATAAATTATATAAATGACTGGTTACATAGAACCCAAGCAACATGCTCTTTGAGCTCTGTCATTGGATCACAAAATAAGACTGGCAAAATACTCACTGATCAGAGCACAGAACTAGGTACAGCAAACACACAGAGGCATGATGGCAGCCATGCATTCAAGGACAATGTGTGACTTCGAAGACCAAATACTCAAAGACCCATTTCTCTCTATGCACTCACCCCAGGAAAACTAGTCCACCAAACAACTGAAGAAAAGAGAAGTATAGATTTGACTAGTAAGACTCTGCCGCAGAGAATACACGTTGGCTGCAAGCTCCCTACAGGTGATTAAATACACCTGAAGCTGGAAAGATGCAATGTAATGATATTTAATTACTTAGATCAGATCCTTCTCCTTCAATTAATCAAATTAATTAACATTTTGAATATCTGTTTAATAACAGTTTCAGCTTACCTCATGCTTACAGCCTTCACAAATGTCAACACTCAACACATTGGACATATCATAAATACTGCAGGTGCAGATATAAAGCAAACATGTAAATTTAGGTGATGTTAATACTTATAAAAAATTAATGTGCATATTCATGAGCAATACACGAAGGTAATGTATATATTTCCAATAAGCTTTCCTTACTACACAGCTGGCTGGACTCTATATTTTTCTTATTTATAATCTGGCATGTCAAAGTTTTGCATTCAGCTGAGTACTATTTTCTAGAATCCGTATTTAGATAATATTATCACCGTGCTTATGAGCGGTTTGAAGAAAAAAATGAAACACACAAAAGTAACTGTTATTATAGATGGTAAACAATATGCTTTTGTGTTATTTCAGTGGGAAGACTCAGACCTGATTTTGCCACTTTTGCTAGCTATACACTCAGGCTCTTTTAAAACCTTTTGTAATCCTGGAGTTAGTTTAGGATTGTATATTTTTACAAGCACAGACAATTTAGAAAAATGGTGTTATATTCTTTTCCCTGTGAGCTCAACCCTCTGATAATAAGGAGAGGAGATTAGGCTCCTTGAACCCTCACAAGAAGAACCCTTGTGGTTTCCACATGATTCATGAGAACTGACACAATCTCCACTGGCAGAGTGAAGAGGCTCTTGGCTGAACCCAGTGTAGGTGGAGAATTCTGACCCATCCATGGGTATTCTCCTAGGATCATGATCCCAAGTGGGAGAGTATTTCTTTCTATCATAATATCTCAAATAACTACAGAAAATCACGTGTTGTAGCCACAAGTGTACCTACAATAATTTATGTCTCACTGAATGTTTGTAGTTACAGATGGGGCAGTATTTATAAGAGAGACATAGGGTTTGTTTCCTCTTGAGGAACCAGGAGAAAAAACTGTTAAATCTTGACCAGGGCCAAAAAAAAAAAAAAAAAAGTATTATTTCTTTGAAAATATACTTTCTTTTGGCCTTTCCAATTCTGTTCTATTTTTCTCTAGGTATATCTTTATTAATTTAACTTCCTTTCACCAGCACCAAAAAATGCCTTCCCGTTGCCTATCTTTTGAGAAGTAATTACTGTTGCCCTCTATTTTCTAGTCACGGCAAGCAGCAGTGAAGGGAGGTGACAATAGGACCCTGGCTGGTCTGAGTATTGCCTGACACCAGGGCTCACATCATCCAAACTAGCTAGGTCACAGTGACTACATGGACCCCCCTGTGCTATACCACAGTTAAGGAAGGTAGTTACAAAGAAGAAGTGCCTTCTTATGAAAAGGAAATAGAAGCAAGAAGAATAAAGTAAGTGTCCCCAACATAGGCTTTGGGCCAGTTTTTAAAATCTCTTGTCAAGTTTATAAATATAATTGTTAGGTGTCTGGTAAGAGTAGCAAACAAAATGTCAATGTCCAGGACCAAAGCATCCTTTCTGAGAAATAGAAAAATAGAATTGTGTTTATGGTGCCGAGCCCAGGGCAGGCAAAAAACAAGTTATTTCTCCCTTGAAAAATGTAAGTCAATTTTAGCCAAACTTCTTCCTACAGCCATAATTAGCTAATGGTATTATCCTCTAACAGAGATATCTTACTTTGTTACATGCTCAAGTGTCTGAGCATGTGGATATCATACACAGGAATCCTACATCACCTATCATGAGAAGAGCTGGAATTCATTTGTTATGTGGACGTTGAATAGGACTCCAATCCCAGACATTCATTTCTACCGATTTTCACTCATGATGTCTTATTTCGGGTTCTTAATAAAACTAAACTTGCACAACTTTAATTTATAATTAATTATGTTCAGCTTTCTTTATAATTAATAGCTGTTCTAGACCTGCTAACCTAACCTTTAGAAGTCAGCAGCACAAGTCTCCTTAAAAGTTTGGCTTTCACACCACTGGACTAAGATTCATTTGTACTAGCTAATTAAGAATTTTAATTTTGTTTTAATTAAAACATGTCAGACAGGTTATGTGTTGGATGTTCACCCATTAATAAAAACCCAGATTACAGGCATTATCTTCTCCTCCTCCCTAGTATCTTCTCCTCCCGAAAGCATGAGGGAAGAGGCATACTGTATAAGGGAATAGGAGATATATTAATGAGGTTGGATTTGTACATCTGTGTCCCATTGCATATAGTCCCTTTTTCTTTTCCTGCTGAAATATTGGAGCACTTTATTGTAATAGTGGAAAGGATCCTATATTCCTTTTAGTTGTTTCAATTTATGGTACTCCTTTAGCTGATTTCCCAGGGCAAGCAACAGGTTTCATTGCTCTTTTACAATGTTTTCATGGTCATGGAACACACTACTTGACTGTGCAGAGCACAGGCCCTCCTCCATTGACAACTGATGGATTTTGGGGAGGGAGGAAGAGTTTTAATGCAGTTCTCTTTTCCTTGAGAGCTGAGAAAGAAAAGAAAACAGATGCGAATGTATTATGTGAGGGCGTAAACACTGCCATTTTTTCCAGGGAAACAAGAACATTGCTAATGAGAGCGATTAACATTTCAGAACTGACTGCAGGCACTTAACTATGTAGACAACATTTCTAACTAAATTTTAGAATTCATATATTTTAAGTAATTGTACATTTGGCACCTAGATTTTTATTGCTAATTCCTTGCAAATACTCTAGCACAGTGGGATCTTAATTTGGCTTTATGTCTCCAAGTTGTTGTTGTTTGTTAAGTTAGAGGGACGGATGAATAGAAAATGTGTTTTATGTTGGCCAAAGAGAAGTATTGAAAATATGACAATGCTTTCTCCCCCTCCTTAATTTAGTAAATCTGATCAGAAAATGAAACATTTCTTCCTTAAAACCTTAGTTCCTGGAGCACCTGGGTGGCTCAGTCAGTTAAGCCGCTGCCTTTCGCTCAGGTCATGATCCCAGGGTCCTGGGATCCAGTCCCATATCAGGCTCCTGGCTCAGTGGAGAGTGTCCTCCCTCTCCGTCCACCTCTCATGAGCACTCTCTCTCATTCTCTCTCTCAAATAAAGAAAATCTAAACAAAAAAAAAAAAAAAAAACACCTCAGTTCCAACATATAATGTGATTAAGAACTTTGTATCATTCTTGGGTGAGGTTTTAGAGATCCTGCCTGTTCTCTGTTGAATTATGTCTCCTCAGAATTCATATGCTGAAGTCTCAACCCTTAGTATCCCAGGGTGCCGCCTTATTTTGAGAGAGTCTTTATGAAGGGAATCTGGTTAAAATGAGGTTAATAGGTCAGATCCTAATCCAATATGACTGATGTCTTTCCGAAAAGGGAAATTTGCACACAGAGACATGCTTAGAAGACAATCTAAAGAGACCTACACAGAAGACAGCCATCCCGAGGCCAAAGAGTGAGGGCTGGAACACACCCTTCCCTCAAGAAGGAACCACCCCTGCTGACCCTTTGATTTGGACTTTGAACCTCTAGGACAGTGGGACAATAACTTTCTGTTGCTTAGGCCCCCCAGTTTGTTGTACCCTCTTATGGCAGTCCTAGCAAACTAATACACTGCCTAAAAGCCTTTGTGGTAGGACAAATCATGGCCCCCAAGACACATCACATCCTAATCCACACCCTAATCCTCATCCTAACCTAAGAATATGTAAGAGTACATAGCAAATGTCCAAGAGAATTAAACTTGCAGATGTAATTAAGTTTGCTAATCAGATGGCTTCAGGATAGGGAGGTTTTCCTGGGTTAGCCATACGGTTACAATGCAGGGTGAAAAGGGAGGAAGTGAAAATATAATGTAATGTGATAAAAACTCAGCCTGCTGTTTCTGACTTTGAAGATGGGGGAAGGAAGCCTTGAGCCAAGAAACGTGAGTGGTCTCTAAAAAGGAATTTTCCCATAGAACCTCCTGAGGGAGCAAGGCCTTGCTGATGCCTTGACTTTAGCCCAGGGAAACTGATTTCAGACTCCTGACCTCCAGAACTTTAAGAAAATTCATGGGAGTTATTTTAAGGTACCAAGTTTGGGAGAATTTGTTACAGCAGCAGTAGAAAACTAACACAGACTTTATCTTTCCCAGGGCTCTCTAATGTATTCTGTATTCTACCTCCCTAGTCATATTGGTAGAATAGGTGTGTTCCCATGATTCATTTGCTAGAAAATGCCCTAGTAGGCTGACAGAAAAGATGCCTCATAGCTAAAATTTCATAATGAGTTTGTAAAACTTTTTTCTAGTTTTCTGGAGATATTCCTAGGGATCTATAAAAATCTGAGTACTGGGCTACCTTCTGTGTGACTACTTCAAGCCACAATTAAATTTATCCCCAAATAATTTCCCCCAAGGCCATCACGATTAAGATCATGAAACAATTAGCAGCATTTTCTTCATAATCAAATATAAGCAAGTTTGGTAACTTCACATTTTCTTTGTCTTCAAGTCTTACAATTTTTAAGGAAACAACAATAATAATTATGGTCTTCCCCAAAAATTAAATAAGAAAAATAAAAAGAAAAATCACACCATCAGTAATAATGTTTTTAAGGAAACAACAATAATAATTATGGTCTTCCCCAAAAATTAAATAATGAAGAAAAATAAAAAGAAAAATCACACCATCAGTAATAATGTATTTGTTCTTTAAATCAAGTTCCATTCATGGAAGAACTTATTAATGTCTTATACCCCATCAGAGTATATGTGAACATTGGACAGGTCACTGGACTCTTCCCAACCAGTGATTTAATAATTATGATCATCTATTGATGTAGATCAAAGCTGTCTGCTTTCCTAATACAAAACTGCTTATAAAAAATCATAGAAGCAAGACATTCTTTATTGTGTTTGAACATTCAAAGTTAAGCTCAGCAGCACTTCATTTATCCAGCATGCTTGAAGATTTGTTTTAAGGATAAAATAGAAAATATTTCCTAAATTCAGGCACAATAACTGACACAGAAAAGCCCTTAATTAAATGCCTAGCTGTGTCTTTAATTGTAAAATCCTTTTATTTCAAATATAAATTATAAAATTCCTCAGAGTAGGATGAATATGATTTAATAATGGCTTCACAATTCTGAGATAGTATTGTGGCCATTTGCTCATAAAAAAAAATATTGTTTGACCCTCCAAGAAGGTGATTGTAATATAGATATCTTTTGGAAAATAAAGTATTCAACCAAAAGTTGAAGCAATTTTGTTTAGAGTTGTTACTTGCCCTCACTAAAATCACTGGCATTCTTCTTAGCAATGCCTGATGATCTTTTTTAACAACACTCAAAATATACTCTTTATTTCACATCAATACCCATTTGAAACTTTAAAATAGTGCTTTACATGCTGATTCACGAAACCCTAAAAGAGCCTCAGGCTCTTTTGTGAGAGTGTGTTTGAGGGGCACGTGAGTGACATGGGTGGTATTCCTGTGCGTTCCATTTTAATCAGACAGTTCAGCTTGCTCTAAAGGTTTGGGTACCACTGTTTTAGTGAACTTCATTCCAATAAAAGTTATATCCGTATAGATTATATTAATAAAAACATTTAACTATGTCATAGACTGATGGTCATTCACAGGTACATGGCTAGCCAGAATAAAGACCTTGCAAATAGGTGTAGTCACATGATCAAGTTGTCAAGAACAGAATGCAGTTGGAAGTGGCATATAATATGTCTGGACCATGCTTTTAATGGGGAGTGGGGGGCAGGGCAGAGGGCGTGGGGTGGAATAAGGGGCCGACAACCCAACTTTCCATATGCTGCTGCTTGGAACAAGGATGTGATTCTTATAGCTGTCTCTACTTTGAAACTTTATAATGAACGCCAAGGAAATCTGGGAGTAGTCTGGATACCCAGATACTCTTATACCACCATAAATTATCTAAAATTCAGACTTTAATGATAGAGACAAATAAACTTTCATCAGGTCCAAGCCACTGTCATTTTGGGTTTCTGTTACATGTAGGCAAACCTAAAAAAAATACCATCCTTATTATGCTTAGCAAAAGAAGTCAATCAGAGAAAGACAACTATCATATGATCTCCTTGATATGAGCAAGTGGAGATGCAATGTGGGGGGTTTGGGGAGTAGGAAAAGAATAAATGAAACAAGATGGGATTGGGAGGGAGACAAACCATAAGAGACTCTTAATCTCACAAAACAAACTGAGGGTTGCCGGGGCAGGGGGAGTAGGGAAAGGGAGGTGGGGTTATGAACATTGGGGAGGGTATGTGTTATGGTGAGTGCTGTGAAGTATGTAAACCTGGTGATTCACAGACCTGTACCCCTTGGGCTAATAATACATTATATGTTGATAAAAAAATTAAAAAGTTATAAAAAAATTTTTTAAAAATACCATCTTATAGGCTTTCATCATATTATTACTAAAGGCTATTAAATCCAACTGAATTTTTATAGCTAGATATATAAATCAAATCTTGTACCTCTTGCTTTTCATTTATTTATGGTTTTAGAAAGATAGTGGCTGTGTAAAAAACCTAGACATCTCTTTGTCCACCAATTATTTTCCTATTAATGCAAACAGACTAAGAGAATGGTGTGGCTGTCAAAATGTGCTCTATTTGGTAAAATTAGGCACTATCATCTCAGTTTACAAAAAAGAGAAAAAAAGTATTCCACAATACTACTTTCAGTATAACTACAGTCACAAGAATACCCCAAGGTAAAACAAAATTAACTACCCTAAAGATAAATGTCTGAAGTATAAGCATATTTATAGCCCGAGCTTGCAGTCTTCTAAATAACAATAAGCAAACATTTCTAAAAGATTTTTAAGTGAATAACATTTTATTCATTTAAGTCAAAAAACACCATTACCCTGAAAAATCAGTTGAAATTTGTAGACAATAATAAAGTGACTTGTCTTGCTAGATTAGTCAGTGAATAGGAATGTTCGTGATTCACTATTCAAAGGGAAACAAAAACAAAAATGACTTTTAGAAAAATAGTATTTTAATAGTCATAAGGATAGAGTGTTAGTAGTCATTTAAATAAGGAATATTGAAGGAATTTAAAGATGGAATAGAGCAACATAATAGGTTTCTGCACCAAGGACTGGGTACTGATAAGACACACCAGAGAATGAAGAGAGGATTCTGAACATGTCAGCAAGGACAGGATTTTGTTATCTAAGGGATGAATCTAGGGAAACCATAAATCAAGACCTCAAGGGAATAATAATACAAAAGATCTGAACTGAGATGAAAATCAAGCTGTCTCGCCAAGTATGGGTAGGGTGTGTGATGACCAATGCCCAGGTGACAGGAAATCGGCAAAGGGCACTCTAGGTGGCTGGCTTATCATTAGAGAGAGTTAAAGCAGAGAGGTGGTCAGGGATGAAAATGAGACTAGTTGAATTGAAGACTATTAAGCAGAATTGATACAGCAGGCAGAAAATATTGCTGGTGGGAGCAAGAGAAATGAAGCAAAATCTCAGTCACTGTAAATGTGGGATACAGGAAAAGAACCAGATTCACCGAGGGCCTCTCGATACTGTGGTCAAATATATGCAAACTACAAGTACAGTTCTCAATGTTTAGCCATGACCTACTGTTTATATATATATATCCTAGTCTAGGACAATTTGATCTTGGCGAAAGAAGGAGGCAGCCTCAGCCTAAAGAGATTTCAGGTGGAAAACCAAACGATATCGTTATCTTCTAAAGTCCTACAATGCCACAGAAGTAACATTGACCCCATAAAATGGGAATCAAAGTGTGAGTGAAGGTTGTTCTCAAGAAAGATTAGAGAGCACGGGTGAAGTGACAATGGGATTCAAATAAATACCAATGAAAAGGAGTAGGTTGGAGTGGATAGTGGTGATGGCAGAGGCTGGGTGTCATACTCTAAGTAAGTAAGTAAGACAAGGGAAGCAAAAGAGACTGGAATCAAGAAAGACGTCTTAAAGAACAGTAGAGTTGGCAGCTGAGGCGGGAAAGGCAAAAATGCATCATGACTACATGGACACAAAATGAAGTTCAGAAAATAATTTTTTAAATTCTTAATGTTTTAAAACATTTATAAGTAAAGGGAAAACTGTTGTTTAAAACCAAACTGTTGTTGGTTAAGACCATAACTCACATTTACAGAGAAACAGATCTCTAGTACTCTGTTCTGTTTACAAAAACCGGTTGGGGAGAAAAGAGGAGATCTAAAGAACGTGGTGTATGGTTTACGCTCTGGACATGCAAATGAAGATGCTGAAAATTCTGAGGTAAAAAGTAGGGAAAATTGGGGAATATGGCCAGTTAGAAGCAGAACAGTATACATGTATTTGTTAGCATCATCATCATTTCAGTATCTGGGGGTCCACAATAGAGAAAAGATACAATTACACAGGGCTTCCGGCTTTTCAAGTTACCAGAAGCACTTCAGCTTCTGGGTATTTGCTCTTGCTGTCCTCTCTGTGAGGAATGCAAAGATATCCATCCATGTGACTTGCTTTTTATCCTTTTCCAGTCTCTGAGCAAATGTTATCTTTTCACTGAGGTCTCTGTCACTTTATTTAAAATTGATTCCTCCATAAATTTAAGAAAGAAATGTACAGAGGGAAAAAAAAGAGACTAACCAAAGTCTAACAAACAAACGAACAAAAACCTGGACACAACTATAGAGAACAAACTGATAGTTACCAAAGGAGAGATGAGGGGTGGGGGGCGAGTGGGTGAAATATGTGAAGGGGTTTAAGAACACACTTATCTTAATGAACCCTGAGTAGCATATAGAATTGTTGAGTCAATATATTTTACACCTGTTACTAATATAGCACTGTGTGTTAACTATACTGGAATTAATTTTTTAAAATTAATTCTTCCATATATACACACCATTTTGCCCCTTGTAGTGGGTTAAAGGGTAGCCTCCAAAAGCTATGTCTTTCCAGAACCTGTGTATTGTAAGGACCTATTTAGCAAGAAGATTTCATTAAAGTTAAATTGTCCCTGCTCCCCTTTCCACAGGGTATCTACTTGGAGACAAGTCCCAGATACCAGCCTCAGGTAACAAAGCTCAAATACAGGGGTGGGTCAGGCCAGGTGGAGACACCCTATCAGTGGGGGGTTGCATACTGTCTCCCTGGTTACCAAGGAGCATGGGCCCCGCCCTTTGAGAGCCTTTTGGGCGCCAATCCCAACCAATGTGATAGGCTGGGTCAAATGTCTACTAGGGTAGTTGTAACTCAATTGGTCACCTAGCATCACTGTGGCGTTTCCTGCGTGTGTTACAATCTCATTGGCCACCTGTGCGTGGCCAGGCCTAACCGCATGGCCTTTGTCCTTAAAAGCTAGTCTGTGAAACAGAGAAGGGTCACCCTCTCTTTGTAAGAGGTGCGGCCCTGGCTGGCCAGTTTGATTCTTGATGCTTGGTGAGAAATAAAGCTTTGCTTGACCTTCGCTTTGTATCAGTCTCACTCCTTTAATCACGGACCCATTTTGGGGGCATAACATGTATTTTCTTTTCTTTTCTTTTTAGAGAAGGGGGAGAGTCAGAGAGAGAGGGAGAGAAAATCTTTTTTTTTATTATTGTGTTGTGTTAGTCACCATACAGTACATCATTAGTTTTTGATGTAGTGTTCCATGATTCATTGTTTGCGTGTAACACCCAGTGCTCCATGCAATGCATGCCCTCCTCAATACCCACCACTGGGCTAACCCATCCCCTTACCTCCCTCCCCTCTAAAATCCTCAGCTTGTTTCCTGGAGTCCATAGTCTCTCATGGTTCATCTCCCCCTCTGATTTGCCCACCTTCATTTTTCCCTTCCTTCTCCTAATGTCTTCCATAGTGTTCCTTATGTTCCACAAGTTAGTGAAACTATATGAAAATTAGCTTTCTCTGCTTGACTTATTTCACGAGCATAGGAGAGAGACAATCTTAAGAGAGGCTCTATGCCCAGCATGAAGCCCGACACAAGGTTCCATCTTACGACCCTGAGATCATGACCAGAGCTGAAGAAATCAGAAGACAGTGGCTTAACCAACTGAGCCACTCAGGGGTCCCCAGCACCTGTGAGTTTTGATCTCATTTGGGAAAAGGGACTTTGCAGATGTCAGTAATTTAAGTGTGTTGAGATGAGATCATTCTGGACTTAGGGTGGGTCTTAAATATAATGCCAGTTGTTCTTAAAAAAGAAAAGCAGAGGAAAAATTGAGATGCTGACATGGGGAGGAGGAGGCTGTGAGGAGGCTGCCGCCCGCTGAGGGCTTCCAGAAGCTGGAATTTCCAGAAGCAAAGGGGATTTTCCCCTGTGAACCTTCTGAAGTAGCCTTGATTTTGAATTCCGGCCTCCAGAACCAAAAAGTGTTGTTGTTTTATGCCACCAAGGTGGTAGTAATGTGTTATGAGAGCCCTAGAAAACTACTACATAGTTCTTATCAGTACCTGATACGTTATGTGTTTCACTTATTTTCTGTTATATCACCTGTCTTTCTCCACTAGAACGCAAGCTCCAATGGAACGGGGGTTTCTTTTGGCGGGAACCACCATATTCCTAGTACCGTAGAAGTGATGTTTTCACGTGCTAGACAGTCAAGAAATAATTACTGGATGAATAAATAAATGATTCAGTATTTAAATAAAAACTGGGGTGAGTTCCACCTTTGGATCGTTGTGGAAGAAGAGAGAATGCCCTAAAAGAAAGGCATGGGTGAGATGGGAAGACTCAGGTAGGTGGGGACTTAGATATAGAATGACCTGGAGAAAGTGAGGCTTCTGCACCTGCAGAGTCTGAGGAAATTAGGGGGATGAAGAACCTGACCCGGTTCTGAATTGTGCAAGCTTTGCCCACACAAGTGCTTGTAAAGCATTGAAAAGCACATTTTCTAGATTGTGTCATCTACTGTTAACAGGTCCTTGATCTACCCATAACGTAATATTTCAATTAAGTTTCATTCTTTCCAACTAAAGAGACAGAATTTCACAAAACTCCCCACATTGCAGTATAGGTGAAGAGGGCCATGGCTGGCATCAGAATACTTAGATTAAAAACCTTCACATGTACAAAAATATGCAGTTGCCGAAGCTCATGAAAAATAACATCTGGCAGTGTTTTTAAACAACAGCTGACAATATAGTAAGCCTGTGAATTGTGCTCTAAAACACGTTTTCCTTTTCATCCAGCAAATCCATTTCTCAGAAATCATTACATGTGTGCCCAGATAGTCAACTGCAAAGATAATTACCACAGTGTTATTTATAAAGGGTAAAAAAAAAAAAAGCAAACTAAATGTTCAAAAATAGTGGTTATTTAAATGACTTTCAATCTGCCCATTAAAGATGTTGTAGAAATATGTATTTTGAAAAGGAAGGAGACTTGCGATATAGTAAGTAAAAAATGAGGGGTACAAAACAGAATACAGAGGGGCTTTAAGATTTTATGCACAAGAAGGGGGTGCCTGGGTGGCTCAGTGGGTTAAAGCCTCTGCCTTCGGCTCAGGTCATGATCCCAGGGTCCTGAGATCGAGCCCCACATCGGGCTCTCTGCTCTGCAGGGAGCCTGCTTCCTCCTCTCTCTCTCTCTCTCTTTCCCTGCCTCTCTGCCTACTTGTGATCTCTGTCAAATAAATAAATAAGATCTTAAAAAAAAAAGATTTTATGCACAAGAAGGCCCACTAAAAACCTGAAAGATATGTACACTATGGATGGTTCTTATCTTCTCTTTGTTTATCTGAATTTTTGTAATGAATATGTGCTACTTTCATAGCAAAGGGGAAAGGATTTTTTTTAAATGAATCCAGTTTATGAAATTTTGTATTTAAAATTTTATATTTCATTTACATAAAATGATTTGGTAACTTTGTACTTGTTAATATCAAAGAGGTGATCTTTCTTAATGCACCAGCAAGACATTAGTGTATGTCACATATAAAAGAAAAAACAGAGCTTGAATGTTAAAAAAAAAGGAAAAGGAAAATTAAAAGTGGGTCGGAGTAGAATCACTTTCTTTAGTCACTCCTTAACCAAGGAATTTTGCAATTTCTTTTTTTCTTTTAAGATTTTATTTATTTATTTGACAGAGTGAGAGCCCAAGCAGGGGGAGTGGCAGGCAGAGGCTCTCCTCCAAGCAGGGAGTCCAATTTGGGGCTTGATCCCAGGGCCCCAGGATCATGACCTAAGCTGAAAGCAGACGCTTAACCGACTGAGTAGCCCAGTCACCCAGAAATTTCATGATTTCTAATGAAGAAGATTATCATTCCTATCAGAAGCCACATAATGCTTATGCAGTTTGTTGTGTAAAGTTACATTCAAGTTGACTATAGAATAATGCAGATTTGGTCACCGTTACCAATGTCCTTCACTGTCTTCATAAAGTCCTCAGTTACAAAACCTATTCCCATGACGTGTCAGCTAGATAACTAAGTTAAGTAAACTCTAACCAACTTTGTATCAAGATTCTGCTGTCCAGAAAGGACAGAATAAATTAAATTAGTCTTAACCTAGCCTGGGTTTGAAGCCTAATGTAAAAACAACTACCAACTCAAACACCCGCAGGAGCATTTCAAAGTGGATTATCAACCAGAAATAAACCTTCAAATTTCAGGAAGCTTTTGCCCAAACCCAGCACCCTTCACTTTCCGTTCTTTTTATAAATGGCAGTAGAAACCAACGGACAGCAAGGACTACTTATAAAGACATTGAGTGTTGATTACTGAGTATTGATAACATGTGCAAGAGAAAATGCAGTCCTTTCAATGAGAAAGTTCCCTGACAGGTGAAGAAAATAACGTAGAAAAATAGGTGCACCCTTGTTCTGTCCTGTGAAGGAACGTAAATACATAATGTTTACCTCCTTTTGCTCCCCTCTCCCCCATGTAGCAGTTGCAATTCAAGACGTTTCCCATCCCATTAAAAACCACCCTGCTTGGATAAGTTGTCTATCTTTTAACTAAAGTATATTTTTTGACAAACTGAGATAACAGAACAACCTGTCCATGCCAAGTTATAAAAGTTCTAATGGGCTGCCTCTCAGGTCATAATGTTACCTTCTAAGTCACAAAATTACTTAATAGTAAGAAATTAAATTACTGGGGATAGATCAGAATTATTACAATTTGTATGGGGAGAAGATTTTTTTTCAACCTCAAAATATCCCAATAACCCATGAATTTATACCACTTCTAGACAGGGTTGGCTGTGCTTGTAGGTTTGCCCTTTGTCCTCAGGGGAGATCCTCTTACTTCACCATACAGGTTTTTCATTAGAGAAAACATACATACAAAGAGGCTTTCTTGGAGTTAAGTCTATAAATGCTGTTTAGCTTCCCTGAAAATAAATTGTAGGAAATGAAAAAAAAATTCATCCTTTCTATACTCACCCTTTTAAACTTAAATCCAAATTTCTTGAAGGGAACATGTTTGGTTTATTTCTAAGTAGGAGGCAATGATGACAAGGTAAGTCGTCCAGCTCCCAGGAATGGTGGTAGATCATGGAGGCTGAAAGATTTTGGAGCCAGATGGCCTGGGTTCAATTTCTGCTTTTCCAGTATGACCTTGGGAAACCACCTAATAATGATGCAACTTAATTTTCCTCATCTGTAAAATGCAGGTCACCAATCCCTTATGCATAATAATAAAATCCATAAATTTTCAAAAACGAAAACTTTAAGTTTGGAGCAAACTCATCTGGCAGCAAGAACAAAGCAGAGCTGATGTTGGTTATTTATAGCCACATTTTCCCATATCATTGAACATTTATACATTTTTCTTTTTTTTTTTTCATTTGTAAGTTTTTCTATTGTAATTTTAATACGTTTGATTATGGAGTGCTGCCCCAAACCCTTCTAGATATTGCATAATCTACAACAGATGCACTGTATTATCTTTGTGAAACTTGAAAACCTCTAAATTTCAAAACACATTTGGCCCCAAGGATTTCAGGATAAGGACTCTGCACCTGATACCTATTATTCACATTGGATTAAATGAATTTATGAGTGAAGTACATAGTGCAATGCTTGGCACATATGAAGTACATAACATACATTAGCTACTAATGCTACAAATAGTTTTTTGTTTTCTGAGGCCCTTACATTCAGCAAAAAAAAGGGGGTGTAAAAAAAGTTCTCATTCCTTTAACACAAAAAGCGATACCTTGAACACTGGTACATTTAAACTTTTATAATCAAGAATTTTCCCTGGTGCTTTCATAAAAAGTTCTAACTTATTACAGATCTTATAATTCTTAATTTATAATGGTTGTGAAGTGCTAAAGTAAATGATTTTCATGGAAAAAGTTGAAGCTGTCTTTTGTGTGTGGACAGAGGCAAATAGTAAGAGCTTATACAGTTTGAAATACATTTTTACCCAAGATAAGAAGTAAAATAAGTGATTAAATCTAGTGCATTTCTGTGAAATATGTTGTTGTGTTCTTTAAAATTCTAAGAATTATAATTCCTGGAAAACACGATTTTTTGAAAATGTAAGGACGTCATATTAACTTTAGAGTAACTATTTTCATATTCAGTCTACAACAGGAACCTGATATTTAAAGTAGAAATGATGCTTGTAAATCTTTTACTCCTTGTACAGATCTATATGTCATTCCTCCATTTCACAAAGTTTACAGGAAAGTATACATTCTAAACACACTTTCGAGCATTCTTGTATATTATAAACTAAACTATTTGACATGAAGAGGTTATTATTAGTTGGATGGAAAAGTGGAATTCTAAAAAAAATAGGCAGCCAGGATTGAGGCTGACTGGTATAGAGGATGTATCAGACATCACTGTGCAAATTGTGACCGCCCCCATCATCAAATGATTGATGACAACCATGAGGTTCAGCTGGCCTCATGAAATAGAGCATCTGCAAAAAGTATATTGTTTCCAAGAAGAAGGTACATGTTTCTCTTTATATTCTAAATACTTTAATGCATATTGTGAAATATGTAGGAAAAAGGGGAATTGCATATTTCTGTCCTTTCTTAACTCTCAGTTTCATAATTGGAGAGAGATCTTATTCACGGAGTCAGTGAGACCTAGAGGAGGAGCAGGCTGAGGTGAGATGATGAAAACCTGAGGATTTGCCTGTTGAATCTGAAGTTCCTTTAGAAGATAGAATTGAAAACTGCTGGTAGAAAACTACTTTCCTTCACGTTTTCCTGAGAGATTAATACCAGAGCAATGCATTTCTGTCTCCTCACTTCTCCTTTCTGAAATATTTCTCCATGTGTATGAATAAACAACTTATCAACTTATCCGTTTGCCAAGTTAGAGGGGATTTGACATCCCCTGGTTAAATTAATAGGGTGGGGCAAAAAGATCAGAATGTAATGACGATTTATCTCTTTTCTTTCTGCTCCTCTGTTCCATGAAATAAGAGATCATGGTTTTTCTTCTAGCCTGAGGGCAGGAAGTATGTGTGTGTCTGAGTGTGTATGTGTGTTTGTGTGTGTCTGTGTGACTGTGTCTATGTCCATGTGTGTATCTTTGTGTGTATAAAAGATAAGGCTAGCAGACGGAGAAAAGAATGGGAACTTTGCCACATTCTCCAGTTAGAAATTACTAGAGAGCTTGAATCTAAAATCAGAGTTGTATTTTCATTTCCACATGGGGCCTTAAGTTTTTTTCTTTTGCTCCCCCAAAAACCCCCAGATGAAAACAATAAAAAAGAAAGACAGTTATTAGATTACCCCAACATCAAAGCTCCATGAGGAGCTGGAGATACAGGAGTAAAATCTATAAGGCATAGATGTTTGAGACTGGCAAATAAGCAGCCACTGAACCCACAGGAGTGACCATTTAAGGTAGTAGGGTTAAGGAGGAGCAGACTTCCGAAGCTAGAACTTTGGAAATCGCTGATGACAAAAGAAAGAACAACGAATGGGCAATCTGTTCATGGTGATGAAATGAAACAGATTTCTAAAAGGGAAACAAGTGTGTTTTATTCTGGAAATTAAAATCAAAGTCTTTCAAGAGAGTTGTCAAAGGCATCCAACACTGCATGGCATAGGTGAGCACAGTTACTAGATGCTTATCCACCAACAAAGGCAGAACAATTCCATTTCATTCACACTGACTTGGTTATGAGTGTTTGATTTATATATAGCACAATTTCCAGCTTCAGAAGAAAATGGGGCACACACTTATGTGGGTACGGCCAACTTAAAAAAAAATACAGAGAAAGATATTTTTAGAAATTTTAGAAGTTTTTAAAGAAATTTTTAGAAAGCTTGACCCAGTGGGGGCTCCTGGGTGGCTCAGTGGGTTGACTCTCTGCCTTTGGCTCGGGTCATGATCTCGGGGTATGGGGTAAGGGGCATGGTCACATGGGGCTCTCTGCTCACTGGGGAGCCTGCTTCCCCCCTCTCTCTGCCTGCCTCTCTGCCTACTTATGATCTCTCTCTGTCAAATAAATAAATAAAATCTTAAAGAAAAAAAAAAAAAAAGAAAGAAAGAAAAAGAAAGCTTGACCCAGTAAAAAAAATGGCCTTGAGTTTGGCTGGGGGAAGGATAATTAGTAATGTCAACAAGCAAGAACTTGTAACATTATAACCCTTAGAGAACAACAACAAATACTTCACAAGAGTATAAGGACTGGAAACAATTAAATAATTATTGTTACTACTAGCATGATACTCTTATGTCTGTAAAGTTTTAGGCATAGGAAAATTTGGGGATAATATGTAAAGAAAGTACTTTTGTTTTTCTCATTTACAACTGCTTATATATTGAATTTGTTCAACATATTTGTGATAACTAAGAGCTGTTTGTAGCCTTCTATAATGGACCTGTGTAGAAAAAAAGAGACCCCTTTTGTACCTTCAAGCATATAGAGTTACCCTTGCAAATGAGAGACTGAAAATATACGAAGGCCAGACCACATGTAAAAATAGAACTTTGACCCACAATAGGCAGTAACCAGCCCAGGAATTCAACCTACTCTCTATGTCAGAATTCTGGGAAATCAGAACATCATCTCTAGAAAAGGGTCTAAGAAACCTAACAATAATCCCTATAACAACCCAAAGAACCAGGACTTGATTAATACCTGACAGCTTCCCCAACTTTTGCCTCCACTTCCAACTTTCCAACCAGTAAAGGCCAAATATGTTCCCCAAACCAACCACATTGAATGCTCCACTACTAAGGACACTGCCTACAACTTCCCTATACCAATAGCCTTCAGTCAGGGCAAACCTGAAGACTTTCCTTTTTTTCTGTTGTACAGCTTTCTCTCCCTCTGCCTACCTTTGAATCTCCACCAAAAACACATGATGGCGGCTGACTCTCTTGCTGTTAGCAAGCTCAGAATAAGTAGCGCTGGCTTGTTCTCATTTAGGCGGTCTTTGTTTATTTCCGCACAGATAAGACTAAAATGCAAATGTTTGATCTCATAGTTAATAGAATGTCATTTATTACTGAACTTTTCTTATAAAGGAGATATTATAAAATATATCTATCCAAAAGTAAAATAATGTAATATAATTTGAAACATCCCAACTATGTATTGAATATTTCCCATTATCCTCATACTGCACTTTTATTCCCCTTCCTATTCCAGAGACAGCCATGTTAATGTATTTAACATGTATCTTTTTACTTAAATGTGTCCCTGTCACAGATGACATGATACATTATGTGGAAAACCCAAAAGAACTCCACCCCCAAGTTATTAGAACTTATACAGCAATTCAGTAACGTGGCAGGATACAGAATCAATGCACAGAAATCAGTTGCATTTCTATACACCAACAATGTAACTAAAGAAAGAAGAATTAAGGAATCAATTGCACTTACAATAGTTCCAAAAACCAGAAGATACCTAGGAATAAACCTAACCAAAGAGATGAAGGACCTATACTCTAGAAACTACTGGACACTTATGAAAGAAATGGAGGAAGACACAAAGAGATGGAAAAACATTCCATGCTCATGGATTGGAAGAATAAACATTGCTAAAATGTCTCTGCTACCCAGAGCAATTTATGCTTTCAATGCAATGCCTATCAAAATACCTTAGACATTTTCCATAGAGGTGGAACAAATAATCTTAAAATGTGTATGGAATAAAACAAGGCCCTGAATCACCAAAGGAATGTTGAAAAAGAATCCCACTCTAGACTTCCATGTATACACCTTTTGATTTTTCTACTTTCACAATTTTATTCACTTTTTTCTCAAGATTCGAAATTCTTTTCTCTCAGTTTCACCACCTGGCAAAATCTATATACCTTTCAAGGTACATGTCAAATACTATCTCCTTAGTGAAAACTTCTCGGTTACTCATATTTAAAATGATCTCTAGTTCCCCTGAACTCCTATAATGCTTGTTCCTCTTATTAAATATTTCCGTGTATTGAAAATGATATTGTTCTTGGTTTTCCCCTATTAGATGGAGTTCCTTGAGGGCTATACCACTATTAAGTGTTAAAAATATAAGTTAGGTAACTCACTAGTCTTTGATGAACTCACACTCTAATGAAACTATTTTGTATGTGCTCTATAATTAACATTATGATATGGTAAGTTCCACAGGATCACTAAGGGTTGTAATGAGTCCTAACTGGCAGGGGTCTGAATGTGCTTTAAAGAAAAGATAAATGTAGGCTTCCTGCCGTACCTAGACCCATTGCATCCTTGCATCCTTCCCTTTACATCAAGGAGACATTTTGAGTGAAGAACCCGGCCTCTTCCAATCCTACAGGGGTAGAAACCTGGCCCCAGCTCAAGTAATTGGTTTGTCTTTTCAAGAAATTTGTCATTTGGGAATAGCAACATAATCATCAATTAAATGAAAGAATATGTTGCTTGTGCTAGCTATTTTCTACCATGTACACGAGAAAAACAGAGTCCAGTCTCTGAGACAGGCAAGAATGAGGCAGACATTAAAGGGAAGAGAGAAAGTGGACATTTAGCTTCACACAGAGAGAGAGAATGGAGAGTTTCCATTCCAGGCCATTTCCAATTTCTGACCCCAGTCCTTCTGAGGTCTGCCTAACCTTTTTTGCCCATATGTTCTGTTTGATAGCCTTGTATGTTTTCCCATTAAATTAACAGTTTTCATGAAATGTAGCTCAAAGGAGTCTCTATTACTGCATCCAAACAATCTTTGACTAAGACAGTTATGACTTAAAGGATAAATAACAATTGGCCAGGTTCTATAAAGGGACAGGGCAGGGCACTCCAGAAAGGACAAAAATGACCGAAGATATAGAGATGGGAAGATTATGTTTGACAATTATCAAGTAGATCAGAGAAGTTAAAATGTATGATGAGTGAAAGACATCATTGAAGCCTTATTTAAAAAGTAAGCTTCACTAATAATTAAGGAACTTGGACTTTTTCACAACAGCAGTAGGAAAGAGGAGGCAAAACGTGTTTATAAGGGAAGCAAAGCACCAATTGAAAAAGTTTGAGCTCCCTGCCAAGTCACACTGTAACCTTAGATGACTGTTTTCCTCTTTATCCTATTCCTCTAACAAATTAATAATAATAATAATAACAAATCAGTAATATTGATAGCTAACATTTATATAGTACTTATTCTGTGCCAGGCAATGCACTAAGCATGTTTTATGCAGACTGTCTCATTTCATCTTCATAGGAGTCCTGAGCTAGGGACTATTGTTATCTTCACTGTGTAGATAAGAACACTGAAACACAGAGATTAAGGAACGCATGCTGTGCCATATACAAAGTAATGGTGAGACGCAGGATTCAAGCCCAGTCTAATACCAGAGCTGACACATTAAACACTCATAACATTGCTTTAGCTCTCGGGGTTTTAGTTTCATCACTGTCAATGTTTGTTCAAAGATTTAAAATATGTCAGAGCGCTCACCACGTAAATGGTGTTGCTCAGTGAACAGTAACTCCTACTAATCGTTACCCCACAGTTCTTCCAGAAATGGAGATCTACTCTCAATCAGCCTACATCTTCCCTTCAATTTAGCACCCTTAATTTTCTTTGGCTACTAAATAGACGAAGACATATTTTGAAAGTATTTTTATAATTACTTTAAAAATTTCAACTTAAAACAAGCCTTTTCACCGTGCATCTTTTCTTCTCAACCCCATGAACTACTTCATTTCTTCCACACACGCTTTCATGGGCCACGCTCTTCCATTCATTCTCCCCATACATTTATTTACTCACTCATTTTGTCTACAGTGTAGCTTTCCATAGGTGTCTTTGCTTGAATTTCAGGACTTGAGTATTTTTCCTTTATATTGGCTTATTTTAATTTCATCTCATTCATTTTTATCTAAAACAACAAAAACAAAAACACTAAATATCAAATGCTCCACTGAAATCAATGAAAAATTATGACCTATATTGAGAAAAGCTTTTCAGCAAGTGTAGGAGGACTGGTGGTAAGAGACCACATGTACACACGCACACACACATGTACACACACACACACGCACACACAAACACACAGATGCACATGCATATTTTGGGCCTCAGAATTTCTAACGGGTTTATACATAAAGGCTCTGCCCATAGAACATTTAAAAATATCAGGCTCGGGGCACCTGGATGGTTAATTGGGTTAAGCATCTGGCTTTGGCTCAGGTGATGATCTCAGGGTCCTGGGATTGAGCCCATATAGCATGGAGCTCCCTGCTCTGTGGGGAGTCTGCTTCTGCCTCTTCCTCTGCTCCTTCCCATGCTCATTCTTTCTCTCTTCCTCCCTCTCTCTCTCTCAAGGAAATGAATGAAATCTTTAAAATATAAAAATAAAATAAAAATGTCAGGGTCTATTTTAACTTGAATCAAATACTGCATTGTTAAAGCCACATTCTCTTCTTGAGAAATTAGAGCCAGTTTCTACCATTTCTAAGCATCCCTGAGAAGCATCTCTGCTTCCTAAAAGTCCATTGCCTTGAACTGAATATCTTATGACATGTATCATTCTGACAATGAGTTAGCAATAACTAACTCATCTTCAATGACTAATTACATATTTATTTTCCACAATTGCCCGAAAACATTTTTAAAAATACGAACTTCCCATTAGCCAGAAATGTCTTTCCTGACCCCCGAATTGTCTTAACTCCTCTCACTCCACAAATATAATTGCCAGCAATATTGTCACAACCAACTGAGTAATAGGTAAGGCATCACATCCAGAATTGCCTTCATAACCATGCTATATGTTACAGGAATATCATCAGAAGCTGGTCTTTTGTACAACTGCAATTAATATTACCTAGAACATAGTCCTCTACTATCTTTCATAGCTTATGTGGACAGAAGGAAGTCTAATTTGTTACAAATTTGGGTCTTTCTACAGTTCTTCTGTGATGATCCACTATATCCATAATGGTATAGAATTGGTTAGCAGTCATAATTAATGACAAATTCTTTATCACATTATGAGACTTTTCCGGCTCCATCATACCATTCATAGTGGCATACAGGGCTGCAGGAATTTTGATTCAGTCCACAAAGCTGCAAATAACTATTCTATGATAGTATTATAGATAATCACAAGAGACTTAGAGACTTAAGAGAGTCCTATATAGCATCTTGACTTAAGAATCCATGCCTGTCAATGGGCCAGGAATGAAAAGATTCTATGTAGTTTATAAGGTTTATCTCAAGGTTCATGTCTATATCTACCTACTCATTTCTGTCTCCCTGAATAATAAATCTGCCCACCAGAGACTTTCTCTTAAAGTTTCACATATTCAAACACATTGAATATTTACTCAAATTGTCAGATAATCTTGTTGTATCATGGCAGTACTTGTTTAAAAGAGGAACAATTTGAGTAGTACATTTTATTTTTTAAAATTTTATTAACACATTTAGCCATCCATATTAGGTTATGTACTATAAATACTTAAAGTAATTGTTTTATGCCCAGTTTTGTACCACTTTACTCTTTTTTTTTTTTTAAGATTTTATTTATTTACTTGACAGAAAGAGATCACAAGTAGGCAGAGAGGCAGGCAGAGAGAGAGAGGGAAGCAGGCCCCGTGCTGAGCAGAGAGCCCGATGCGGGACTCGATCCCAGGACCCTGAGATCATGACCTGAGCCGAAGGCAGCGGCTTAACCCACTGAGCCACCCAGGCGCCCTGTACCACTTTACTCTTAAAATGTGTATCCAAAGATGGAGAGAACATCCAGATAGAAAATAAATAAGGAAATAGTGGACTTGAAAATGCCATAGATCAGGAGCACCCAGGTGTCTCGGTCAGTTAAGCATCTAACTGTATTTTGTCTCAGGTCATGATCTCAGGGTTATGAGATTGAGCCCCACATCAGGCTCCACACTAGGCATGAAGCCTGCTTAAGATTCTCTTTCTCCCTCTTTCTCTGCCTCCCCCAACCCTGCTTGCTCCTGCTCTCTCTCTCTAAAAAAAAAAAAAGAAAGAAAGAAAAAAAGAAAAGAAAGAAAATACCACATACCAAAAGAACGCTTCAGATATATATAGAATATTCAGTTCAATAGAAGAATATATATTCTTTCCAGCACCCATGGAACATTCTCTAGAATAGACTGTGTTAAGTAACAAAACAAGTCTTAACAAATTTAAGGTTAAAACCATACCAACTATCTACTCCAGTCACAATGGAACGACACTAGAAATCAATAGCAGAAGAAAAACTGGAAAATTTACAAAGAGCTGGAAATTCGACAACACACATTTGAACCAATGGGTCAAAAAAGAAGTCAAAAGAGAGATTAGAAACTATCTCAATCAAATGAAAATGAAGACCCAACATGCCGAAACTTGTAGGATGCAATAAAAACAATACTAAGAGGGAAGTTTATAGTGATGAACATCTATATTTAAAAAAAAGAACACAAATAAACAACCTAAATTTATACCTCAAGAATAAGCAAAAAAAGAACAAACCAAACCTAAATGTATTAACCTGCTGATTACACAATTGGGAGTCACATTTATTGGAGTTCCCATGTTCCTTTTGAAACCAGACATGATGGGATTGGGAGGGAGACAAACCATAAATGACTCTTAATCTCACAAAACAAACTGGGGGTTGCTGGGGGGAGGTGGGATTGGGAGAGGGGGAGCGGGCTATGGACATTGGGGAGGGGAGGCGAACCATAAGAGACTATGGACTCTGAAAAACAACCTGAGGGTTTTGAAGGGTCAGGGGTGGGAGGTTGGGGCAACCTGAGGGTTTTGAAGGGTCAGGGGTGGGAGGTTGGGGGAACAGGTGGTGGGTAATGGGGAGGGCACATTTTGCATGGAGCACTGGGTGTTGTGCAAAAAGAATGAATACTGTTACGCTGAAAAAATAAATAAAATGGAAAAAAAAAAAGATTCAAACAGTTATTTATAAAGTGGTTATCCCCAAATAGGTATCCAAATGACAATGTCCACTTGCTTGGCCACAGTATAGTCACTGGCAACAATGTTGGGGTTGATGTATATCAGGCAAACGTCATCTGTGTGATCTTGATTAGTCATCACTAAAGCAAACTACATATAGTAGTGTAAAATAGACTACTATATATAATAGTATAAAAGCAGTACAAAATGATAAAAGGATATCTAAATAGGTAAAAACAGGTTAAGATTATCTACTTCACTAGTCACCAAGGAAAAGTCACCAAACGCTCTATGGCAATCTCACCAAAACTTGGTATCAGCAGCTTTTTAAATTTTACCCTTTTTAGTGGATTTGGAAAGAATGTCAGTGGGGGGCTCTCTGGGAACATACTTAACTCAAGAGCCAATACAGCCATATCCTTAAGTGAAGATTTTAAAGTAAAATTTAAATATAATTAGGTATAAATTCTTTCTCAAGATATCACGCCTTAGAAAGAACATTTTAATAATCATTATTTTAGGCATGTTGTCACTCTTTTATTTTATTTCAATTAGTTTCAGACCAGCAAGATGGCATCTTTTAGATAAAATGATTTCTGAAGCACACAATATTGTACCAATGTAAGTTTTATATATCAATTAAGTACTTTGAACTTCCACTTGGAATTCATGTTTTCTAACAGAAAGAACAGAAAATTGTTTCAGAGACTCCCTCCTCTGAGAATCAGTTTTGGGGGGGGGGGGGGGGGGGGACTCTGTTTCACAAATCACAGAGCTCCAAGACACAGTTCTTTCCATAATGTTGAATTTCTTGTCATTAAGAGTAACTGTTTAAACTTCACATAATAAAAATTATTCACAGTTAGTACTAATACCATTAACGTTTAAATTTAATTGTTAACTCTGTCACCCTTCTTTTTAAAAAAGCCACTTCTCTAGTGTAGTCAGTGGAATGATGGCCCACCAAAGAGGATCATGCCCTAATCTCTGGGAAATATGAGTATGTTACATCACATGGCGAAAAGGACATTGAAGATGTGATTGAGGTAACTGGACTTTGAGACTGCATGGTTGACTATCAAGGTGGACCCAATCTAGTCACATGAATCCTTCAAAGTGGGGAACATTTTCTGCCTGGGTTAGGAAAATGAAATAATAGAAGAAGGTATACAAAGTGTAAGAAGTACTTGGCCCACCATTGCTGACTTTGAATATTGAGAAAGAACACAAGCCAAGGAATGTGTTGGCCTCTAGGAGCTGGCCCAGCCTTCAACTGACAGCCGGCAAAGAAGCGGTCATCTTTGTCTTGCAACTAAAAGGAACTGAATTCTGACAACGACTCAGATGACCAAGGCAGTGGAGCTTCTCTAGAACCCGCAGAAAGGTACACAGTCCTGTTACCACTGGGATTTTTTAGCCCAGAGAAAACTGTGCCAGACTTATGATCTACTTATGAACTGTAAGACAGAGAGAAAAAAAACCAAAACTCTGTTCTGTTAAGCTGCTAAGTTTGTGGTAATTTGTCAGAGGAGCAATAGATAACTAATGCACGTAGTGAAATTTCTATCCATGTGAGTTAAGAAATTTCTCAGCCTATCCCTTTCCATCTCTAAAACTTAAACATTCATTAATTTATCATTGAAAAATTACCAGCCATTTGCTTAGCCTTAACCTGAAGGGACTTCTCTGGCCTCTTGTATTCTCTGATACCATTTTTCAGAAGAGTTACATATTTGACATAACTGGGCCTTGAGCAAAAGTCCAGGGCCATTCTTTCATTCTCGCTGGGAATTAACTTCTTCATTATTTTTAAAGAATATGTATTGAGCATTTTAAGATTTGTATACTGTTCTTTATGCTAGGAATGCAGCATCGAATACACTTTCTGTCACCATAGAGATCACATTATAGTGTAGGAAGTTGGGGGAGGGAGTCTCAAATTTCAAATCAATAATCTAATACACGTATATCAGGGATAATAAATGTGATGAATAAAAATAAAGCAGAGTTTAATCATTCAAGATCACATGAAAATACCCAGCACAATGAAACTGGAGTAACTTAAGGAGGAGCCGTGATCCCAAGATAATGGACAAAACTGCATTGCTTTTGTTTCTCATTTTGTCCTCCCATCCTGCGGCCTCAGACATGGGTGCAGTTATAGGAATATGTTGCAGAGAGGGGCAACTACAGCTTCAGTTTTCGGTTTGGAGAAACCAGAAGGGGAGCCCCCAGAGATGTAGAAAGTACCAGGTAGGGGCACCTGGGTGGCTCAGTGGGTTAAAGCCTCTGCCTTCGGCTCAGGTCATGATCCCAGGGTCCTGGGATGGAGCCCCACATCGGGCTCTCTGCTCAGCAGGGAGCCTTCTTCCTCCTCTCTCTCTGCCTGCTTCTCTGACTACTTGTGATCTATGTCTGTCAAATAAATAAATATTAAAAAAAGAAAGAAAGAAAGTACCAGGTAAATCATGGAGAGGAAGGCGCTCAGAAGAGTGACTCTATGAATTTTTTATGCAGTCTTGTGCTCACCTCTGTATTTCTTAAATATATCCAGGCAGGGATATAGAAACTTCTCAGAGAAAAGATGACCACACAAGAGATGTGTGATACCTTAGACAGCTTCCTGGGAACATCATTTGTTTTCTCTGTTTCCTAGGATTCCAGCCTCCAGGCAATCCCCAGAGGGATCTTTTTTTTCCCTTTTCCATTACATACTCTTGTTATCAAAAATAGTTCAAATCTTCTTGCAAAACAAAAACAAAATAGTACATACTAGACACATACCTCATATTTTTCTTCCTATGGCTTTAGCCCACCCTCACCCCACCAAAACAGATCAAGATCAAGGCCCCCAAGTAGCACAAATAACCCTACCTGACCACATTCACAGAAAATAACACTAGACTACACTACAAAACAGAAGGAGGGGGTCATGTGCTTATGTCCAGTGGTTTCTTCTCCATGTCTTGTGGTACAAAGCCAACAAACATCACTGAACATGCCATGTGCCAAATCAAAACATAACTTCAACTTGTGTCAAATCTCATGAGATGTGATTAATGTACTAGAAATTAGAAATATTTCAGCAGTATTTTTCTTTAAATAAGTACTGTCAAGGGGCGCCTGGGTGGCTCAGTCGGTTAAGGGGCTGCCTTTGGCTCAGGTCATGATCCCACAGTCCTGGGATGGAGCTCCACATCACAATGGGTTCCAGTTTCAGGGGGAGCTTGCCTCTCCCCTCTCCCTCTGCCGCTCCCCCTGCTTGTGTTCTCCTGCTCTCCGTCTCTCTCTCTCTCTCTCAAATAAAAAAATAAAATAAAAAAAAAGTGTTATCAAAAAAGCAACTCTTTTAAATCAATGGCTATAACAGTAACAGAATTGGCAGTGGGGCAACTGACACTTAAAACTCAGAGAGTAAAATTTCTTCTCTAATCAGAGGAACTGTGGTCTCAAGAAGAGAGTAAGCCTTACCCCACCCTTGCCTTTTTTCTCTTTCTGTCCTCCAATTCTCTGGCCCCAGATACCGGTACAGTCATAGGAAGTATCTGTCAAGAAGTGTAACCAAGCCATTGAAGATACAAGGAAATGGAAGAATATGGTTGGCTGTTTAAGGCAGGCTCTCACTGTACACATACACATTTAATTTCACCCTATGTATTTTTTTTTAAAGATTTTATTTATTTATCAGACAGAGATCACAAGTAGGCATAGAGGCAGGCAGAGAGAGAGAGAGAGAGAGGAGGAAGCAGGCTCCCTGCTGAGCAGAGAGCCCGATGTGGGGCTCGATCCCAGGACTCTGGGATCATGACCTGAGCTGAAGGCAGAGGCTTTAACCCACTGAGCCACCCAGGCGCCCCTCACCCTATGTATTTTATACACACATACTCACACACACACACCAAAACATACATGCTCTGGGTATAATTGAATGCTATTACCTCTTATTCCCTCAAACTTCATGGCACTCTCTCAGACCATAAGAATTTGTGTACAGATCACAGAAAAGCTCTCAATTACTACTGAAGCACACTATTCTACATGAAATGTGTGTATGTGGTGTACTTCTATAAGGCCTTTTTTTCACAGTCCAGTTTGTGCATTGGCAAATGGTATTGACTCATAAATAGGTTGTCAAGTTGTGTGAAGAGGATAGTGTTCGACCAGCAACAAATAAACCCTCCAAGCACCATAAAATTTTTTCAATGACAGTATATGTTAAAATTCAATTAATATTAATGGAAATGATAGAGGAAATCAGATGATAAAGTTAATAGACCATTAAGGATTTGTAGAATTTGAAGAAAACAAAGTGCATTGTTTACAACTTACAATGCTGGGATGGCATCTCTGTAATTATGTTACTTCAAACTGTATTATGTCTGAATTTCCAGAACCATCTGCTTTGTCCTAAAGGGGTTATGCTTATAAAGTGTGTTAGGGAGGAGATGTTCTTATCCAAGAGATGCTAACAGGATTGCGAAGTGTTGATGACACCAGACTACTGGTGATTGATCCTAACAGTAGAAGGTCTGGAAAGAATTTGACTGTAATCTTTAGTGTGAGATTAGCATGGTTTGTGACATGGCCATCTCAAAATAAATGGTCAAAAGGATGTGAAGATTGTACTCAAGTTCATTACCCAGAGGTTTAGAACTGGAAGTTACCTCAGAGAACTCATGGGCCAACTCTTCATTTTTCAGATGAAGAAATTCAACTAATAGTCCAAGATTCCGATTTAGAAAATGGAAGAGCCATACAGACTTCCCAATACCATAACACCTTTTCTTCATTGAGCCTATAACTGTAAATCAACTGTCTGTAACTCAGTGTGTAATAATAAGACGTCATGCTTTCTGTTTAGGCTGCAATTATGATAGAGCAATGAACTGTCCTTTGTTAACTCAACATCACCTCCTTCCCCTGCTAAGATTGTCTCTAAATGAATTTCCCCAATTCCTCTTCCCCATGTAGTTCTGAGTTAGCATCTGCCAACAAGAGACCAGCACATGAAATTTCAAAGGTGGGACCAAAAGAGGGAGTTGTAGGCAGACAAGCAGGCAGATGACAGTTATATGATTTGCAGCAGTTTCTGACCATTTCCAGCAACTCACCCACTGCAGTGTAGTTGGGACAGATGGTAGCAAATTCTTGCTAATCACTTGAGTTGGTACTGCAAATTGAGATAATCAGTAGGAGGTTCCCAGAGGTTCTTAGATTCCCAGCTATTTCTACATGAACTCTTGAGAATCACCCAGCTTGGTGTTCAAATTGAATTTGTCTTCCCTGACCTCTGATTCCTCACCCCATCCAACACTTATATAAGCCTCCAATTTCCTGTATTAAAATCCTTCATACTCAGAATACATAGAGTGATTTCTGTTTTTTTCTGGAGTCTGATAGATACACACTTTCAAGCTCAGTATCTTAAATATCAGAAATTAATCCCATGTAAAATTTGGCTGTTATTTCTGAGAATACCTAAGCTGAAACTCAAGATCATTTATTGAATACATCACGGACCTTTGTGTCATCTATGACACCCATAATCGTAGTTTTATATTATGTAAAGCCACTTGAGAAGCTTTACTACTGTCACTGTCCATGATGACAAAGAATATTCCCCATCCCAAGGGAGGGTTTCATGTGTGGTCCCAATGCATTTTTTGCATTTGAGTACAAATAATCAAATAATATTTGAGTACAAATAATCAAAGGTAAATAGAATGGCCTCTTCCCTAAATCTGGGCCATCTTTTGCCATTTGGGCTCATATTTTACCTAGAGTTTCACAGATCTCTCCGAATTAATGACACAAGCATTTAACAAATGGTGGTGGTTGGGGGGGGGGGGGGGGGACAATGCCTACAAAAATAATGGAGTTGACTGGTTACTGCTGTTCACTCACTGCAGAGGCAAAATGACTGAGGGCTTTCAGCAAGCAGTTTTGTGGCTAACTATGCAAAATAGAGGATCTCCAGCAGTACAAGAACATACATAATTAAACAACAGGCTGAAGACCTAGTTGTTAAAGTTCTAAAGTATCTAAGATGCTTGAATGCTCACCAAGTCAGGTCTGTTATGCAAAATTCATATCACTTGTCAAGAAAGATTGGGATATCGAAACATGGGACAGCTTTATCTACATGCATGTTTTAAGGATGTTGATTCTTCAACTACCCTGGACCCTCTGGGCTTGCAAAAATATCTCTCTTCTCTAGTGTTTCTCTAATGTTTCCACTGTGCTATAAGATGCTATAGAAGCCTCTTTCCCACAAAGCATCAGGTGTCCCACCCCCAGGAGCTGCCCCCATACCTTCTTCTGGCTGCTAGACTAATAACAAACTTTAAGTCCTAGTACAATCTCGCCAGAAACATGCTAAGCCTGATAAGAAGGAAGGAGAATATACACCTTAAGAATCATAAGAATTAGCTTGCTTTCACCAAAAAGAAATTACGGAACACTCCTGGCATTTGATTTTAAGGTTCTTTTTGAAGGATGGACAAAAATTCATTGATTTGGAGGCACTTGCTCAGGACATGGGACTCAACATCCTACCAAGGCCCCAGAAAATAGAATAAACTCGCTGCTGAAGTGGCTCTTAAAAGTATGGGGGAAAAAAAGAAGGTCAACGTCCATAGGTTTCTAAGAAATGGAAGGCAGGAGACTGTAAGTACCATAACAACCAGTAAACCTGATGTGTATCCCCTGCATTTGCTGCCTGAGTAGACTGATATCTCACTCCAGATAAAAAATACAAAGCCAAAAGAGAACGGCTGCTGGAATTGGATGGATGAGCTTAAGGAGAGGTGACTTAGTTTGACAGGCTGTACCACTAGAGCTTGTCATAACAATAAAACCACATGAGTGCTTTCTGTGAACAAGATGGGACATCACATAGCCTGAGTGAGATGGTCTTAGGCCCTGGCCTCCAGGGCCTCCCAGAGGGCATAGAGAACTCAGCAGAGAAGCTGAAGTGCATTCCCACTTGTCTGAAGGATGAGGAGGAAAGAAGTAACACTCCAGAAAAGAAATGCATTCACCCAGGTGAAGAGAACCACTGAAGAAAGTCTCCCAATAATAAGGGGGAATCTCTACAGTATACACAGTAAAGACAACAAGATAGATGCAGGTCTAACACAAAATTCTCATCTCCGGGTGGCTTGGGTTAGAAAAGAGAAGAGGCCTCAAAGTTTAGACAATCACAGGATTGTATATTTTAATGATTACATTGAGACTGTTTTTTGACCCCCTCAAAGCTGTGTTAAGTCATGACGGTTGCCTAAACTTTTATCCAGGAGCAAGGAAATTACTAGCCCTAATGAGTAAAGTGAGAAACAAAATAAACTCGCTTGGGATTGCATCACATAACTCATATTGGTCAGTTTAATAGGTAAATACACCAGGGAAAATACTGATGGAGGTCTTGGTTAGCTAAAGCAACCGACTACTTAATCAGCTAACTGAAACTATTAAGTTATGTAACTAAGGCATGTAACCTTAGGTTGGACTGAGATCTCTACTGATTAATAGAGCAGTGTGAGAATATCTAATAATTGATTTTAGTTAAACTTTTTGTAATATTTTCATTCACTTTTTTATTATCATATTTATTTTCATGGCCATAAATTCCATCAATATTTGGATATTTTCCATTTAGATCACTTGCATTTCTTGGAAGTGGGTTAAATAGATGGGTTTCCAAAACAAAAGGAGCTTGAGAAATGAAATCATTATACAACTCTCACTTTTGTCTAAGGCCTTTAAGTTTCAGCACCTTAAATTGCCTTTTCTCAAACTCAGAAATGGTGGAACTTGAGAGATGCGGCTTTTGTTTTCCGTATCTTCCAGATACTGTATTGTTATGGATCCTCTCCAAGCTTACCTACAAACTAGTTGGCTGTTTTTAACACTCCCTGTAAAAGTGATTGACAGGTAATTAGTACTGGCAGTGAGTGATTTGGCAGTTTCAGACAAACAGGTAGATAAAACCATTTTGTTTACATAAGTTATTTTTCAAAAGATTTTATTTATTTATTTGTCCGAGAGAGAGAAAGCACAAGCCCGGAGAGCAGCGGGCAGATGGAGGTGCAGGACGCAGTCCCCGGACGCTGAGATCATGATCTGAGCCGAAGGCAGCTGCTTGACCGAATGAGCCACTCAGGTGCCCCTTGTTTATACAAGTATAACAATTTTAAAATATAAAAATGAATTTTATTTTTAATAAAGCACACTGTTTTCTCTAAGAAATAGTCACACTTTTGTAAAAGACGGGTACGTACTTCAAGGATGTGTCAGTCTGTTGGTCTTGGCTACATAAATTTCCCAGGATGTGGTTCATCTTACCTAATATTTCCACAATATTTTACTGTAATTTTTTAGTGTTTTTACATTGAATTTTAATTATTCTTAGTGTGTTATGTTATGTCTTGACATACAGATTATGAATTAAAATAAAAATGAGTAGGGGACGCCTCAGTGGCTCAGTGGGTTGGGCCTCTGCCTTCAGCTCGGGTTGTGATCCCGGTGCCCTTGGATGAGTCCCAGATCGGGCTCCTTGCTCGGCAGGGAGCCTGCTTCTCTCTCCGCCTCTGCCTGCCACTCTTCCTCCTTGTGCACTCACGTGCTCTCTCTCCGACAAATAAATAAATAAATAAAATCTTAAAAAAAAAATGAATAGAACCTACGTTGTATCGAAAATGAAATTAATTTTATTTTGTACTATGTGCATGTAATTTTACATTTTATATACATTACGAAGCTTGAAAATGAAAATTGTGTAAAATACTATGTCAACCATTATACATGTATAAGATGAACACAACTTCACCATGAATATAACATGCAGATCTGAATTTGGGTGTTTAAGGACAAATGAATTTATAAATTTGAAGATTTTGTATAAACAGCTAAAATGAAATGATGAAGAGGAAGTGCCATTATAAACACCTAAAATTTGAATGTTGCTGAATTCATGGCACATTTACTCTTACTTCCCCACTTATTGTTTGTAGCTGGATAATGGAATGAAGTCCTTGAAGCTTTCATGTCATTTTCAAACACTGTACACTGACCTGTCTAAGAAGTTAATTTATTTTCACAATAAAGCACAAGGTAATTCTTTTCATTATGAAGTTGATAAAATGTGTCACTAAAAACAGAAAAAAAAGCCTAAAGTATAGGACATCTTCCAAGGTTGTGGTCTTCAGTACAAAAATTAGTACTAATTTTGAGAGGCTTGTCAAATGAGCAAAAAAAAAAGTTAAAGGTGAATGTGCTCAGAGAAAAAGCAGATCAAATGTGTAGCATAATTCCTGTAATGAAAGATACTCTTTGTTGTGGCAGAATGGACAAGCAATGAAAAGAGACACCCACTTCCATGTCTGTGCATTAGCGGCCTAGTTTAATAAATGTGTTGTTTAGAGAACTTAGTTTTTGGTGTATATGAGAAAGGAGCCCTCAAAAAATTTGTTTTGTTGTGATAAAAACTCATGCCCATGACACAATGAAAGGTAATTTTTTTATTAATACTGTGTCTTTAATTGTGTCCCTCACAAAATTCATTTATGTGGAAGCCCTAACCCCCTCAATGTGACTATATGTGGAGAAAAGACGTTTAGGAGATAATTAAGTTTAAAAAAGGTCACAAGAGTAGAGTAGGACCCTAATCTCATAAGACCGTGGCCTTATAAAAAGAGGTAGGAAGAGATGTCTCTCTCTCTCCCCCACACGAGGATAGCGTGCAGTGAGAAGGCGGCCATCTGCAAGGCAGGAGGAGGGCTGTCACCAGGGGAACCCAACCATGCTGCCCCCTGATCCAAGACTGCCAGCCTCCAGAACTATGAGAAAATAAATTTCTATTAAGCCAACTAGTCTATGGTATCGTGTTATGGCAGCCCATGCTGATTAAGATGATTAACAATCACTTTGAGATTCATGATGTAACTTGGAAGACCTAGTTTATGGAGCATTGGCTATAGGAACATGGAGAGCAGTGAAAATTTGTTAAGAGATCAAGAAATACTATATATAAAATTCAAGGCAGTAAGAGTTTTAGCTACGAAGAACCGAGAGTAGTAAATAATACACCATTTGATCTTGATTCAGTATTGAACCAAGCATGCAAATTGGGAAAAATGAAAGGATACAAATGGTGAGTTTAAAAATCACAGCTGCCATTAAATATTCTTTCTGTTTCAAGCTGATGTGCCAAGAAATGGACAGCAGGCACAAGATTTTGTGTCTCCACACTAAATACACTGACCAATGATGGGTTCAAAAACTTCAAAAACCATCATTTTAAAGTTAAAAATGAGATTTACAATGAAGATATCTTTATGAAAATAAAAATAAAGCTAATTCTATAATCCCAAGTGAATTTCCTCAATGACATTACTCAACAATGTAATCAGTATTTCCACTGGCACAAATTTATTACTTTAGGGTCAAAATATCACAAATTTTCAGGGCACCTGGGTAACTCAGTCATTAAGCATCTATCTGCCTTTGGCTCAGGTCATGATCCTAGGGTCCTGGCATCCTGCCCCGCATCAGGCTCCCTACTCGGCAGGAGGCCTCTTTCTCCATCTTCCACTCTCCACGCTTGTGTTCTCTCTTTTGCTGTGTCTCTCTTTTATTCAAATAAATAAATAAAATCTTTTTTAAAAAATCACAATTTTTCAGAAAATGAGAAATCACAGATTAGGAGAAAATATTTGCAAAAGACTTATTTGATAAAGAACTGTTACCCAAATCATAAAAAGAACATTTAAAACTTAACAAAAAGAAAACAAACAACCTAGCCAGAAAATAGCAGAAGACCTGACAGATATGGCAAAAAGCATATGGAAATATGCACATCATATGTCATTAGAGAATTGAAAATTAAAACAATGAGATACCACTTTATGCCTACTAAAATTGTAAAAATCTGAAACAGTGACCACAACAAATGCTGACAAATATCCAGAGGAGCAAAATTCTTATTTGTTGCTGGCGGGAATGCCAAATGATATAGCTACTTTGGAAGACAGTTTAGCAGTTTCTTACAAAAACAAACATGCTCATATCATATGATCTGACAATCATGCTCTTTGTATTTACCCAGAGGACTTGAAAATATATTCCCGCACAAAAGTGTGCACACAGATGTTTATAGTTGCCTTATTCATAATTGCTAAATCTTGGACACAACCAAGATATCCTCTAGTAGGCGAATGGATAAATAAACTGTCACCCATCCAGACAGTGGAGTATGATTCAGCACTGAAAAGAAATGAGCCATCAAGCCATGAAAAGACATGAAGGAATCTTAAATTCGCATTACAAAGTGAAAGAAACCAATCTGGAAAGGCTGCATACTGTATGATTCCAACCACATGACATTCTAGAAAAAGCACAACTATGGAGACCGTAAAAAAGATTAGTGAGCGAGAAGGTTAGGTGGGACAGAAGCCAGAGCCCAGAAGATTTTTAGGGCACTGATGGTGAATACATGTGTGATACCTCTACTTTTAAATCAATTTCCCATTCTGTGTGCCTGTGTAAGTCATTTTTTTTTCTAAAGATTTTATTTATTTTTTGACAGAGAGAGATCACAAGTAGACAGAGAGGCAGGCAGAGAGGAGGGGAAGCAGGCTCCCTGCTGAGTAGAGAGTCTGATGTGGGACTCGATCCCAGGACCCTGAAATCATGACCTGAGCCGAAGGCAGCGACTTAACCCACTGAGCCACTCAGGCGCCCTGTGTAAGTCATTTTTAAAAAAATGTTTAATATTGCCTTCTAATGGGAATAAAAATAACGCTAAGGATAGCATTATGTGGAAGGACTGGAAGGTGAAAATGAAAATTGATGGAACACTATCTGACAGTTGACTCTCATTTTAACAAACACCTAAACAAAAAGATTAAAGACAGACTCTGGGGGCACCTGGGTGACTCAGTTGGTTAAGCATCTGCCTTTGGCTCCAGTCATGATCCCAGGGTCCTGGAATCAAGTCATGCATCGGGCTCCCTTCTCATCCAAGAGCCAGCTCCTTCCTTTCCCCCTGCTTGTTCTCTCTCTCTCTGTCAAATAAATAAAGGAAATCTTTAAAAAAAAATTTTTAAAAGATTCTGATATAGACTGGTTAAACAAGATTTTTGCTTCATTTTAATGACTGAAACTATTACAGACTTTATGACTTTATTGCAATGAGACATTTTGTTAATGAAAGTGATTGTGTTCCTTGGTGGCCTGGCACTGAGAGACTGAACATAGAGCAAAGGAAAATAAACAGAAGTTCCAAAGGCTTGGAATGTACCTGTCCACTTAATAAACCAATTTCTTAGCCTAGAGTATTGTTTCTTTTTGCAAACCATCCATAGGATAACAGTACTTGAATAAAATAAGTTTTCATGGATTATCTGTCATGCAGGTCCTTATTTATGATGTAATGCTGTCTTACTACAGATAACATTTTTTCCTTTTTGTCAAAAGTAAAATCATTAGTTCAACTCTAAACACATAAATTTCATTTTTAAAATGCCATTACAAACAATGTCACCATAATCATATGAGTCCACACTGAATCAAAATTGGTATTTTTGAAACAGAAAAATATCTTTTAAAAAAATTTTGGTGTGGTTGACACACAATGCTACATTAGTTTCAGGTGTACAACATAGTAATTCAACTTTTCCATACATTATGCTACTCTCATCACTAAGTGTAGCTGCCATCTGTCACTCGACCACTCTATTACAATCTCACTGACTGTATTCCTTACGCTGGGACTTTTATTCCTGGGACCTTTTCGTTCTATGACTGGAAACTCCCCTTCACCCTCTTTGCTTATCTCCACCCCTCCCCTCTGGCCACCACCAGCTTGTTTTCTGTATTTATAGGAATACTTCTGCTTTTTGTTTGTTTCTTCATCATAAACATTTAAATCTTTAAATAGAGCAGTGATTGAATTGCTTCTTGCATTTCCAATTTAGGTTTACAATATAGCATTATCCAGACAGCAAACACTATGACTCAATGGATTTACTTTTATGACACTTCTTCCCAAATGCACTGTACATATTAAAACTATAGCGGATCAGAAAGTTGCTAAATAGCAAGGTTTTCTAGTTTAACATTCAGTAATTAGGATTTACCTTAATCTTAATGTTCGTTAACACCTAAAATAATTTCAGTGTTTACCTTTACATGAATCCTGGGATTGTAAAAGTCCATTAACTTTATACCAAATTTTGTAAGGTACAGACTTCTTTAACCACCTGTTACTGCTCAAATTAAATCAATTTCAGAGAAATAGGGAACTCTCCTGAAATATCATTCCTCTTTGCCACTCTGTTCATTCATTTCATTTCAATGAAACAAATTTCATTTTGAAAAGTCTTGCATAGAAACCTTGGACAAAATCTCCTCTATTCCATTATAGTCTCTATCCCTCACTTTAAGAAATATTTAATTTATTTTGTCAGGCAATTCTAGCCATGCTGATAGGTAGAGTGGTAAGATATTGACATGGGCTAATTGGAGAAGTGATAAGGCGAGACATCCCTAACAGACTATTTCAAAAAAATTTTCACCCCTTGAAAGACTTACTATTGATAATTTCACTGATAATATGGTACTGCATCTTTGGCCAGATTAGAATCAGAGGACCAGAAAGCATCTTCTCCGAAGGAAAAGATTTAATTCTTTTTACTCAGTTCCCTTATTCTACAGATGGAGAAACAAAGCCTCAGTGATATTCAATTGTTTGGCTTAAGTCATCCAAACACACAAATAATAATTCTTGTTTATCTAGCTCAAGGCCTAGAGCCAGCTGTAGCAGAGTGTATTAACAATTTGCACAGACTTCACCCTTGTCTGTAGGGTAAATATCCTGTGGCAAATTCTATTATTCAAATAATTCTGACCCATAAGGTATAGCTGCCCCTGAGTACCTTCAGGCTGAGGGGGTTTAATGTTACTTCAGCAAAGGTCAGGAACAAATTCCATACTTTTCTAATGGAGTAACACCCACCATCGGCAAAATTGCCACAGAGTACATGTCTGAGGATTATGTGTGCTACCAGGTATTTTCCCAAAATACTTCTGATAACCACAACAAGGTGTGAATTTTGATGTGACCAAATGGGATGCTAAGATTTCGTAACATAGTGGGGCAAGCAAAACCCAGGGCACCTGGGGAAGGAACACTTCAGACTCCTGGGGTGATAGAAGCAGAAACCTTAGGGATATTTGTCTTTGGAAAATGGCTCCTAGGGCCTTCCATAGGAGGGAACTACTGTGCAGCCCTTCTAACCTGCTGCCTCATGTCACTTTTCCCAACAGCTGTAAGCACTGGGAGACCGTCCCTCTCCTGAAGCCTTTCATGATAGAGAACATGGCATGGCCCAGCTCCTGCTCTTTCCAACAAAGAACATTTCCAGATGGCTGTATCTTTTAGGACAGATGAATCATCAGTCATTCCTTAGTGGACCTTTCATCCAAAAAATCAAATTGAAAAACAAAAACAAAAACCTTTTCACAAAAGCTCTTTCATACAATTTAAACATATTCAAATCCAATTCTCCTAAGCCCCTTTAAGCAAAGCCAATCTGGGGCTACCCTTAGGAGAAAGAGACACACATCATCATGCCCAGGAGATGGGTCAAAGAGAAACCCTGAAATATAGAGAGTTTTTCAGATTAATCTAATCATTACCCACCCTTTTGTTCTCAATATAACCTAATAAAAAGCCTAGTGAGATGAGCTCTATTATATGCCACTGCTTTTTATAACTTGTTTCTAATCTTCTAAATAACCCTACACTGTTACACCTGTTTTATGAATGAGACAGTTGAAGTTGAAAAAGATTTAGTGACTTTTCCCAATTCATATAGGTAGCAGGGAGTCCCAGTATGAACTCACTTCTGACTGCACCTGAACTTTGTGTACATTACATGTCAAAAATCTGTAGAGTGCTCCATAGAATGCTTCAGGGGCAGAAGAGAGAAAAGGAGTGAGTTTGTAAGGAAGTGGGGCTGGTTAGAAGGGGGAGAAGGGCATATCTTGAACTTTCCACCCCTATTTCCACTAGAGCACCTCCACTTTAATGATGATAGATTATAGATAGATAGATAATAGATAGATGATAAATTGATACAAATAGTCTCTTTAATAATCTTTCTATGATATAGAAAGATTTTGAATAACATTTTATTTGAGTAAAGGAACAGACTTTTTCTTTCTTCCAAGTTTTTAGTTAAATTCCAGTTAACATAGAGTGTAGCATCATTTTCAGGAGTAGAATTTAGAATTCACGACTTAACATACAACACCCAGTGTTCAGCACAAGTGTCTTCCTTAATCCCCATCACCCATTCAACCCATCCCCCTACCCACCTCCCCTCCAGTAACCATCAGTTTGTTCTATGTAGTTAAGAGTCTGTTTTATGGTTTGCCTCTCTCTCTTTTTTCCTCTATGTTCATCTCTTTTATTTCTTAAATTCCACATAAAAGTGAAATCACTTTCTTTGTCTTTCTTTGACTAACTTATTTTGATAAGCATAATACACTCTAACACCATCCACATCACTGTAAATGGCAAGATTTCATTCTTTTTTATGGATGAGTAATAACTCACTGTGTGTATGTATGTGTATATATACCTGGTTTTAGTGAGTCTGCAATAAGAAACCCACTTCACAAAGTAGAAAAGATTTCTTTTGAGCATAATAGTGGTAAAAGAAGCAAAAGCAGTAAAGGTAGTCACATTAGTACTATTAGTACTATTGCTGTCAGTACTATTAGTAACTATAGTAATAGTCAACACGATCTAGGGTTTACTATGTGTTAGGAAATATAATGCAAAGTTTTATACATAAAAATTACCTGCCTTGGGGCACCTGGGTGGCCCAGTGGGTTAAGCCTCTGCCTTCGGCTCAGGTCATGATCTCAGGGTCCTGGGATCAAGCCCTGCATTGGGTTCTCTGCTCAGCGGGGGGGCCTGCTTCCTCCCCTCTTTCTGTGCCTGGCTCTCTGCTTCCTTGTGATCTCTTTCTCTCTCTGTCAAATAAATAAATAAAATCTTTAATAAAAAAAAAATACCTGACTCAATTTTCACGTCAATTCTCTGAGAAATAAAAGAGGTGTGTCCTTATTCAAGTTAAAAAAAAAAGTCTAGAAAAATTTTCATTTAGAAGAGGCCCAAGGTATTCTTTTTGACTTTCACTCCTGTCCAAGATGGAAGAACAAAAACTAGATTTAACTCCTCTCAAAAAATGACAAAAATGAACATAATGCTTAGAACAACAGTTCCAAGACCCTAAACACTACACAAAAATGACAGCGTTTCTTCCGAGATGGAAAATTAAAAAAGTGAGCCCACAACATCTCTTAGCTTACTGCATGAAAGCCAGTATGCAACACACAGTAGGGAAACTCCTACTGTGCTGGGGATCCCAGCAGACAAAGCTGGAAATCCAGGGAGAACAAAGTAGCTAGATTATAATATTCAAAGGGCCCAAAAGAGATTAAACATCATTGAAAAGCAACAAAGTTGGAGGATTACCTCTACATGGTTTCCACACTTAAGAGTTAGAGTAATCATCTCATCCTCAATGGGAAAAAGCTCACAGCCTTCCCGTTGAGATCAGGAACACGACAAGGATGCCGACTCTCACCACTCTTATTCAACATAGTATTAGAAGTCCTAGGAACAGCAATCAGACAACAAAGAGAAATAAAAGGTATCCAAATTGGCAATGAAGAAGTCAAACTCTCTCTCTTCACCGATGACATGATTCTTTATATGGAAAACCCAAAGGACTCCACCCCCAAACTACTAGAACTCATACAGCAATTCAGTAATGTGGCAGGATACAAAGTCAATGTACAGAAATCAGTGGCTTTCTTATACACTAACAATGAAAATACAGAAAGGGAAATTAGAGAATCAATTCCATTTACTATAGCACCAAGAACCATAAGATATCTGGGAATAAACCTAACCAAAGAGGTAAAGGATCTGTACTCGAGGAACTACAGAACACTCATGAAAGAAACTGAAGAAGACATGAAAAGATGGAAGACCATTCCATGCTCTTGGATCAGAAGAATAAACATTGTTAAAATGTCTATACTGCCTAGAGCAATCTATACTTTTAATGCCATTCCGATCAAAATTCCACTGGTATTTTTCAAAGAGCTGGAGCAAATAATCCTAAAATTTGTATGGAATCAGAAGAGACACCAAATTGCTAAGGAAATGTTGAAAAACAAAAACAAAACTGGTGGCATCACGTTACCTGATTTCAAGCTTTACTACAAAGCTGTGATCACCAAGACAGTGTGGTACTGGCATAAAAACAGACACATAGACCAGTGGAACAGAGTAGAGAGCCCAGATATGGACCCTCAACTGTATGGTCAAATAATCTTCGACAAAACAGGAAAAAATATACAATGGAAAAAAGACAGTCTCTTCAATAAATGGTGCTGGGAAAACTGGACAACGATATGTAGAAGAATGAAACTCGACCATTCTCTTACACCGTACACAAAGATAAACTCGAAATGGATAAAAGACCTCAATGTGAGACAGGAATCCATCAGAATCCTAGAGGAGAACATAGGCAGTAACCTCTTCGATATCAGCCACAGCAACTTCTTTCAAGATATGTCTCCAAAGGCAAAGGAAACAAAAGCGAAAATGAACTTTGGGGACTTCACCAAGATCAAAAGCTTCTGCACAGCTAAGGAAACAGTCAACAAAACAAAGAGGCAACCCACAGAATGGGTGAAGATATTTACAAATGACAGTAGAGACAAAAGGTTGATATCCAAGATCTATAAAGAACTTCGCAAACTCAACACACACAAAACAGATAATCGTATCAAAAAATGGGCAGAAGATATGAACAGACACTTCTCCAATGAAGACATAAAAATGGCTATCAGACACATGAAAAAATGTTCATCATCACTAGCCATCAGGGAGATTCAAATTAAAACCACATGGAGATACCACCTTACACCAGTTAGAATGGCCAAAATCAGCAAGACAGGAAACAACGTGTGTTGGAGAGGATGTGGAAAAAGGGGAACCCTCTTATACTGTTGTGGGAATGCAAATTGGTACAGCCACTTTGGAGAACAGTGTGGAGGTTCCTCAAGAAATTAAAAATAGAGCTTCCTATGACCCTGCAATTGCACTACTGGGTATTTACCCCCAAAGATACAGATGTAGTGAAAAGAAGGGCATCTGTACCCCAATGTTTATAGCAGCAATGGCCACGGTCGCCAAACTGTGGAAAGGACCAAAAAGCCCTTCAACGACGAATGGATAAGGAAGATGTGGTCCATTTACACGATGGAGTATTATGCCTCCATCAGAAAGGATGAATACCCAACTTTTGTTGCAACATGGATGGTACTGGAAGAGATTATGCTGAGTGAAATAAGTCAAGCAGAGAGAGTCAAGTATCATATGGTCTCACTTATTTGTGGAGCATAACAAATAACATGGAGGACATGGGAGATGGAGAGGAGAAGGGAGTTGAGGGAAATTGGAGGGGGAGATGAACCATGAGAGACTATGGACTTTGAAAAACAACCTGAGGGTTTTGAAGGGGTGGGGGGTGGGAGGTTGGGGGATCCAGGTGGTGGGTATTATGGAGGGCACGTATTGCATGGAGCACTGGGTGTGGTGCAAAAACAATGAATTCTGTTATGCTGAAAAGAAGTTAAAAAAAAAGAGTTAGAGTAATCAACACAATGTGGCATTGGCCTAAAGATAGACCAATACATTAACAGAAAAGAATGGAGATTTCAGAAACAACCCATCGCATGCAAACAACTGCTATTCCATAAAGTTACACATCCAATTAACTGAAAGAGGATCATCTACTCAACAAATGATGTGCAATTAAATATGGTATGCAGATACCAAGATAAAAAAAAAACCTTCAATATGTAACTTACACCATATTAAAAATTAACTAAAACTAAATGTATCTAAATGTAAAACCTAAAATTTAAAAACTTCTGGAAGAAAATATGAGAAAATATTTGCTAACCTGAATTAGACAAAGATTTCTTAAATATGACACAAAAAGCATAATCCATAGAATAAAAGATCGACCAGTCTGTTCAGATGTTCTATCTCAATGCATATATAAAAATATTTATATATTTATAAATACAATGTCCAAAAAAAAAAAAAAAAAGGACAAGGTTGTGCCATTTAAGACAACAAGAATGGACCTAGAAGGTATTATGCTAAGCAAAATAAATCAGACGGAGAAAAACAAATACCATATAATTCCACCCATAACTGAAATCTAAAAAAAAAAAAAAAAGAATAGATAAACAAAAAGCAGAATCAGAGCTATAAATACAGATAACAAACTGGTGGTCGCCAGAGGGGAAGGGGCAGAGGATTGGGCAAAATGGGTGAAGGAGAGAGGGAGATACAGGTCTCCAGTTATGGAATGACTAAGTCACAAAAATAAAAAGTAGAACATGAGGAATATAGCCAATGACATTGGTGAACATGGCATAATGTATCAACTTCTCAAATGACTCAGTTTGACACCTGAAACTGTAAGGACCTATTTAGCCAGAGCGCTTCCATCTGGTTAAACAATAATTTTGTTGTTTAAAACTTAAACTCTCCCTGCCCCCATTCCCGCAGGGGATTTACTTAAAAACAAGTCCTGCAAACCAGTCCCAGGTTACAAAGCCCAAATACAAGGGTGGGTCAGGCCAGGTGGAGACATCCGATCAGTGGGGGCTTGCATACTGTCTCCCTAGTTATCAAGGAGTATGGGCCCTGCCCTTTGGGAGCCTTTTGGGTGCCAATTCTGACCAAGGTGATAGACTAATTCAAATATCTACTAGGGTAAATTGTAATTCATTCGGTCACTGTGCAGCTTTCTCTGTGTGTTACAATTTCATTGGCCACCTGTGCGTGGCCAGGCCCAACCGCATGGCCTTTGCCCTTAAAAGCTAGTCTGTGAAACAGAGAAAGGTCGCCCTCTTTGTAAGAGGCGCGGCCCTGAACATTCGGTCTGATTCTTGATGCTTGGTGCAGAATAAAGCTTTGCTCGACCTTCGCTTTATATCAGTCTCGCTCCTTTAATCACGGAGCCATTAAAACTAATGCAAACCTAACAAAACTAATGCAACATTGTGTGTCAACTACACTCAATTTTTTAAAAAATTAAAAAAAAAAATAGAGACTGCTCTTCTCCTATTAAAAAAAAAAGAAAGAAAAGGAAAGATTGATTGAACTTCATCAAAATTAAAACCTTTGACTCTTCAAAAAGACACTATTTTAGGAGAAAACACTTGCAAAACATATATTTGATAAAGGATTGTATATGGAATATACAAAAACTCTTACATTCAATAATAAGAAAATAAGCAAACCAATAAAAATTTCAAAAGAGGGGCACCTGGGTGGCTCAGTGGGTTAAAGCCTCTGCCTTCGGCTCAGGTCATGATCCCAGGGTCCTGGGATGGAGCCCTGCATGGAGCCCTACATCGGGCTCTCTGCTCGGCAGGGAGCCTGCTTCCTCCTCTCTCTCTGTCTTCCTCTGTGCCTGCTTGTGATCTCTGTCTGTCAAATAAATAAAATCTATAAAAAAAAATGTTCAAAAGATGTGAAAAGACACTTCATCAAAAAAGATATAGGAATGATACATGAACACATGAAAAGATGCTCATTGGGTTAATGTATCTTAAAACGATAGTGGTATACTAATACATATATATTAGAATGGCTAAAATTAAAAATTAAAAAGACTGCTCACAGTCCACTACGGGTTGGAATGTAAAATAATACAACCACTTTGGAAAACAATTTGGCAATTTCTTATGTCAAATATACACTGAACTTATGATCCAGACATTGTAATCCTAGATATTTACAAACTCTACCCACAAAATGAAAACATATGTCTGCAGAAAGACTTGTACACAAATGTTCTGAGCAGCTTTATTAAAATATCCAATAACTAGTATGTCCCTCAAGAGGTGAAAGATAACAAATTGTGGCACAATGATTCACTGGAATACTACTCAGCAATAAGAAAAGAGTGAATCATTGATACAAAAAAAAAATGGATGAATCTTAAAATAATTACACTGAGTAAAAGAAGACAAACATTAAGAGTATATACTGTATGACTGCATTTCTATAAAATTAAAGAATACAAACCAAGCCACAGTGACAGAAAGCAGAATAATTGTTACCTGCAAATGTGAGGAAAGAGCAAGGGAGGGAGGGAAGTATTTTAAAGGGACATGAGGAAACATCTGGAAGATGATAGATGTGTTTATTATCTTGAGTGGTCATGGTGTCATGAGTCATAAGACACATTCAAAACTTATCAAATTGTACTTTTCATACATATGCAGTATATTATATGTCAATTATATTCCATAAAGTTCCATTATCCTATAAACATATAAAAGGGGGAAGGGAGGGAGGGAGAGAGGAGGAAGGAAGGAAGGAAGGAAGGAAGGAAAGAAAATTCTAGCTTCAGATATGTCCTGGTGAAACTAGATTGACATTAAAGTTTGATAATGAGGCACAGAAATAACTCAGTATCTGTTTTGTAATTGTTACTTCAATGTAACTTCACTGATTTAAATATATTCTGATTTATAAAATGCCTCCATCAGACTTACTTCTTTCTATAAAAAACTTTTTTGAAAATAATCCTTCTTGTTTGTATTGAGAAAGGTCAAGTTAAATTGAATTGAAAGCAAAGGTTTCATGTCTGTCTTCAAACTTGGAATTGAGCAGGTTACAATTCATCCCAACCATTCTGTTGGAAGGAAATCACTTAGACCTTCTGAAACCTACTGAGATGCAAATTAACCAGCTATTTCCAAGAGCACTAATCACACTGGCTTGTCAACTTCAAGTACTTTATTAACAATTTCCTGGGCTGACCTTTCTTACACTCCCAGAGTCTCAAAGGAAAAAAAAATGTAGAAATAACAAAAGGATTTAAATTTCTCCTATCTCAGCATCAATTAAGGAAAATATCATAGTACTTAACTCTGAACCTTTTGAGAACTCTTGAATAGATTTAGTATCAAAACAAATTATTAATTTGATAATAAAGACATTCATGCGTATGATATCATTGAGAATTGTACTATGCTGTTCCCACACTGATCTTGTACTTCATTCTCCTCTTCTCCATCTGATCCTTTTCACACTATCCTATAAACATTTTTTCACACTTTTCACACTATCCTATAAACATTATCTCATTATACACTCCTCTGCTGTAGTCACAATCATATACAAAACAATGGGAATTCCACTATTCTCCAAGGGTCATATCCTGTTAAGAAGAAACTTTGGGAAAGATAGGTCAAATTGTTAAATGAAGGATATAGGAAAGGATGACTTTTAAAAAAATATTTATAAATACCTAGGTTAAATATAATATTTAAGATGTTATATAAAGCCCTAGTATTTCCAAGCAAATAGAAGATAGAGTATATAATAACAGATTATTACACTGTTCATGCATTGCTCAGACAAATCATTCACTTTCAACAGACAAAGTCCTTTGCCTATATGACAAGTATATTGGCAGAAAAATTAATATTTATTATCTAGTATGTCCATTCATGGGATTTCTATCTCATATTTTGTCTAATATTTTAAATCACTGTTTGTGATTTCTATATCCACAAGGCCAATTGTGGATATATCTTTATGTATTTTTACCCATGAACCAATGTCTTGCAACATACAAGTGGGCTATGTTTGATAATTGACCCTCCCAAGCATATGATTAGATCCACTATCATCTGATTAACTTAGTCACTAACGACTTTTGGCAGAGTTCTAAAAAATCAGGAAATCATCCCCATCATTCTTAAATATTCATGAGCTGCTTGTGGAAATAACTATTAGCAGATGAACACCATGAGAACTTTATACATAAAAATAGAGGCAACAACAGTAACACTTCTAAAATGGAATAAAATGATGTAACTATTGAGACTTCCTACAACCATTTCTCCTAGAACTTTTTGGGTATGGTACAGTATTAATAAGCCTGAGGTAAATGGGGGAGGGGAGACCTAAGACCTTCCATTTACACAGAATTCTGCATAATTGCATAGATTTACTCCTTTCAAAAACTACAAGAAATCAACAGGTTGTTTTCTTGGAGATAAAATATTACAAACTTCAACAGTGTAAGAAATAACAGTTACACTACCCTCTCTGATAATCACCAAGCTCTCTCAGGATATGAAGACTATAAGAAGCACCTCAAAAATCAGGGAAGAATTAATCATTCCTGTATTTTGAGCAACAAGACATAAGATTATTTAAATTAACAAGATGTATCTTTTGAGGTACAGCTGGTGGTTTTTAACTGGTGCTTAGTTTAGCAGAAGTACAGAGTTGAATATACTTTGATATTTCTTTTTCCTTTCTTTCCTTTTCTTTCTTTCTGTCTTTCTTTCTTCCTTTCTTCCTTTCTTTCTTTGTGGGTTCCAAGCCCAGCATAGAACCCAACATGGGGTTTGAACCCATTACCTTGAGATAAAGACCTGAGCTGAAACCAAGAGTTAGACACTTAACCAGCTGAGCCACCCAGGCGCCTCTTACTGTGCTTTTCCAACTGATAACTCATTTCCTATCTCTGTTGACTCGTTTTGTTTCATTTTGACAAAGAAGTCATGGTGTATTTTATTACCAACCAGCCACCAATCTTGAGTTATAAAAGATTCTAAAATCTTGGTTTTTATGCACAAATATTGATCTTAAAGACTTTTATTTTCAAAACCAGCCAGTCATTATTCACTACCCTACTGATGTTTTTGGTAATGGATCACTATCCACTTTGTGCTTTTCTGTTCTTAGTCACTCTCTGCCTCTACCTTGAAGAGTGACTTCTTCCTTTATCTAATTTTCATTTTCCCTCACCCATGGGTACAGATCGTCTCTCACCAGAAGATGTATGCACATTCTTTGTATATCACACCACTTCCAGGGGAAGGAAGATTGGCAAGAAATAATTTTTTTTTAAAGATTTCATTCATTTAAAAAAAAAAAAGATTTCATTCATTTATTTGACCGAGATCACAAGTAGGCAGAGAGGCAGGCAAAGAGAGAGGGGGAAGCAGGCTTCTTGCTGAGCAGAGAGTCTGATGTGGGGCTCAATCCCAGGACCCTGAGATCATGACCTAAGCCAAAAGCAGAGGCTTAATCCATTGAGCCACCCAGGTGCCCCAAGAAAGAATGTTAATGTATTAATTTCTTGAAGCTCTTGGACTTTTAAACTCAAGATATGGGTAAGGAAAAAATAATTTGTTGTTAATTGTAGCTATTCATTTAACCTCCTTAGTCAAACCAAGCAGCATGAAATTTATGAATGACATTGAGTTCTTTTGGCCAATTATGCAGTTTGCAATTTGTTCCCAAAGAGGATGTTTCAGGTTGCAAATACTAATTGGCTTTCAGTAAGTACCAGTGAGTGTGCTGAGCTACATGTCTAAGGAAAGAAGTCAGGCAGCAGAACTCCCTGCTACTCAACAGTGTCCAGGCCTTGTATATCTAATTCAAAAGCACTATTTGACAGGAAAGACCTTATTGTCACAATATCTCCTGGTGTTTTTCTACTAAAGTTAACTTTTCACCTGAAGGCATCATAATTCACTTGAAGAGCAATGACTCACAGGAACTGGAAGAAAAGGAGAACTGACGAATTTCCTGAATACCTCTGCCTATTGCTCATATAATTAGCATTTTACTATAAATACCATTTTATTTTCAGGAGATGTTATAGGGAGTGGTATCACCCAAAAGGGTGGCCAAAATATGGTGGCCTTTAACCATGCTAAGAGTATAAGACAGCAAAATACAAAGTCTTCAGAGTCAAACAGTTTACTTGAAACCCAGCTCTGGCATATATTAACTATATGACATTTGGAAAATTACATAGTCTCTGAGTTTCCATCTCTTCACTGGTAGAATCTGAATAATGATAAGACTACTTACACTACTGGGTTCTTAAAGGGATAAAATGACATAATACATATAATCCTTATACGGCACTTTGCAGAATTTTTTCACATATTTTATCAATAAAGTTTTTGTATCATTATTATTACTCCAAGAATGTTTACTAATAGCTCAGCAAGCCACTTCACGTTATAAAAAAAAAAAAAGGGAAACTATTTTTGTAGGGGATTAAATACTTTGCCCAGATCACGTCAAGTTAGTGACAGTTAAGACTAAACCTATATTTCTAAATTCCAGAGCTGCATTCTTTACATAGTTATAACTCCTTTATGCCATTGCTTCAATAAAGGCTATTTTTACTTTAGAGTTAGGATCATCAATTCATATCTCATGCAGCTGGTAGAGGGAGGTTATTCTGGGTAAGAAAGAACATTCATATATTAAAATAAAGAAACATGGATATATGGTTTTCTGGTTAGATTTCAGAACCCATTTTAGTAGGCCATCATCATCTCCACGATGAGCTGGGGCTCCCAAAATGCTGTACCCTCAAGGTTAAGGAAAACTAGAAGTGAGAAATCTGGTACATGGAATTTGGGTGCACATTTGACTTTCTTGGATCAAGGGATCTCAAACTTGGTTTAAGTAGTTGCAGACTGGTAATGCTCTCTGGTACCTGACAGAGCAAAGGATATATTTGAAAGAAAATATATTCTTTGAAAGAAATCAAAGAAAGAAAGAAACTTTCTCTGAAAGAAACCACTTTCATAATATACTTCAAATCACTCTTACATTTTTTCACATGCAATATTTAACATATGTTCAAAAATAATGGAGAACACAGGAAACTTGAGTTTGTAAGTTAAAACCAGAAGAAAATTGAAAGATAAGCAGAACCAAAGAGACTTCAGATACCAAAATTTTCCAAAGCATATGATAAAACAATCATGCATAAAGAAGTAAATGTATTTGTTGACAGTCTCAAATTCTAACTAACTTGTAGCCAAAATAAGAAATATTTTGTTTACCAAATTTAGGATAAAAGGAAAAAGAATCTGACAAATCAAAAAGAGAAGGTCATCCTTCCTATGATAATCATATATAAGTAGTATTCTTAATACAAAGTGTATCAATGATTAAAAACACTCTCCTTCCTTGACAAACAATGACACAGTAACTCAACGAGTTAATTAGAAAAAAGCTTTGTCTGATCAACAGGTTTCACTTATGGTGTTTGTAGGGAGACGCAACTTCAACAGTATACGGTATATACAGTTGAGTATACAGAGCAGTGTGACAGAAATAAGTATATTTCTATTAGTAAAGATTAATCATTGGTCAGACTATATTGTGTAAGGTCAGAGTGTCAGCAATGTCCTTCCAAGACCATCTTAGTGAATTTTCTAAGGGTCACCTTTATTTACTTATTTTTAAAATATTTTATTTATCTATTTGACAGAGAGAGAGTACAAGAGCACAAGCAGGGGAAGCAGGAGAGGGAGAGGCAGGCTTCTGGCTGAGCAGGCAGCCCCACATGGGGCTGGATCCCAGGACCAGGACCCTGATATCATGACCTGAACTGAAGGCAGATACTTAACTGACTGAGCCACCCTGGGCGCCCCTCTACAGGGGTAGTTAAAAACTACAGAGAACAAACTATTGGTTACCAGAGGGGAGGTAAGTGGGGCAGTGGGTTCAATAGGTGAATGGGATGAAGGAGCACACCTGGGATGATCAGTAAGTACTGACCACAGAACTGTACACCTGGAACTACCATTACACTGTATGTTAACTAACTGTAATTTAAATAAAAACTTAAAAAAATAAAGTAAAAAATGCTTGAGTAGGAACTGTAAGTAGGTATGGTCAGTATGAGGATAATCCTAGAATATTTAACTAGAGTACAGCTGTAGCAATTAGAGTCCCTCTTATTAGACTATTGTATAATTACCTGTCTACCTGTAATGATGCTTCTCTCTGGGCCCATGCATCTTTTTACCTTAATGTGCATACGGGTCTCTGGGGCTTATTAAATGGCAGATCTGATTCTCCATGGCTGGGGTGGGCCTGAGATTTCTAACAAGACAGAAGTGATGCTGCTGCTGGTCAATGGGACTAAGAGGATGCAAAATAAAAGTTTTCAAACTTCAGCATGTGTTAGAATCACCTGGAGGGCTTCTTAAAACACAGGGTCCTGGACTTGATAGCAACTCCTCTGATTCAGTAAATCTAAGTTGGCACCCAAGAGTTTTCATGACAAAAAAATTCCCTGATAATATCTCGATATTGCTAGCCCCCATGCCAGAATTTGAGATCCACCAGTCTAGGGTGTAGGATTTGGAACAGGCAACAGGCCATGCCAAAGAACACAGCAGGAAATGTCTGTTCATCTTCCAACACTCAAAGCAATCAAGCTTCCCTTGAGAAAGCACCACTAGGAGCCCGGGCAAAGAAGCTCTTTTAGAGTATCTCATCTGGTAATTAGTTCTCATGATTGCAAAACATGTCACTGATACGGGGGATACAACAGCTTCTAGAACCTGGGCAGCAAAAGGTTTCATCAGATGGATATTGTTTGAAGTTTGTCATTGAATATTACAACCAGGGACTGAACATCTTTTTACTCATATGATTTCAGATGGACAAACAATGTAGGGCCATTCCACAGCCATTATTTCAGAAGAGAAATTGAGAGCTGGGGGGCTTGTTTGAGAGTACTCCATTAGTTGGTGGCACAACTGAAATCAGAAAAGACCACTGGCTCCAATGGTATAAAATGAAATATTATTCTCTAGTATGTTATGATTCCACCTAAATTATTCCTCTTTGAAGAAGATATTCTTTGAGGTGTAGGGATAGACTATGTGTTTGGGAGAGGAGAATTCACTCAGTGCTCTTCTGAGAGTAATCAGGCAGCAGATCAGTGACTATTTCCTGACAGGGTACATAACTCACCTCAACTAATGGGGGAAAAAAGGTGGTATAGGAAAACTAGCTTTTTTGGAGCACTGGTTACTTTCAGACACTATTCAGCACACTCTATCCCACATATAGATGTGCTCTCCTTTTGGCTGCTCAATTTATGACTTTTTTACTTTATGATGGTGTGAAAGTGATCTGCACTTAGAAACCATCTAAGTTTTGAGTTTTTGAATTTGGACGTTTTCCCTGGGCTAACAATATGTGGTATGATATTCTCTTGTGGTGCTAGGTGGGGGCAGCGGCCACAGGATTGAAAATTGGTAAAAAGAGATAAATTACAACCACTATGCACCCGTAGCATACAACTGACCCGGTTTCTAGTTTCACCTTCCTATAATCCTCCACAGTACTAGCAGAATAGTTTCCAAAAAGACACCTGACCCCCTGAACCACACCCTCTGCCATCAGGATCCTCCAAATTTTAGACATCCTACATAGTATTGTCATCCTTTCATGGTCCTGTCTGTTCATCTTTCTTAACCTTGATTTTCTTCTCCCCATGAGGTTTACTGCATCCCACTAGTGTTCTAAACACAACATGCTACATTATGCTTGTGTGCCTTGTCCAGGCTTTCCCAGGAACAGTAAGTATAGTTTAGAGCTTTTGGGTAAATGGCCTATTGCCTTCTGGAATATAGGGACTAAACAGATGCAACAGACTCACTTGTAAGATTTCTTTCCTTTTTCATTTCCTTTCCTTTCCTTTCCTTTCCTTTCCTTTCCTTCCCTTCCCTTCCCTCTCTCCTCTCCTTTTCCTTCCTTCCTTCCTTCCTTCCTTCCTTCCTTCCTTTCTTTCTGCCATGGTGTGGGGGAGTGCAGAGGGAGAGGGAGAGAGAATCTTAAGCAGGCCCCATGCCCAGCACAGAGCATGATGCACGGTTCCACCTCATGACCCTGAGACCATGACCCGAGCCAAAACCAAGGGTCAGCTACATAACTGACTGAGTCACCCAGGCACCCCTATTTGTAAGATTTCTTATGAAAACTTTTAGTCTTTATGTTGCCATAAACCCTAGTCATGAATCCAACTGGAGTCTTCCTAAACATTAGTTCTTTTCTTTCTTTCTTTTCTTTTTCCTTTCTCTATAATTAGAAAGCAGCAAATGCCCTTAGCCCTGTCCTCTGAGCTATGTCCTCAGCCCTGGAACTGGTACTAAGATTTCAAAAGGTTAGGTCTTCAAAACCTGTGAGGATCAAAAATAAACTCTTATCATGTGCCTACTATGGGTCCTGTACTCTAAATGTATAAAGTATAAAGGAGTACTTTGCAAATTTTCATAGGCTTATAAATCACATTTGGTGATCTGTGTTGGGGCTGAGATGGGATTTTTCTATGAGTTCTCAAATGATATTATTGGTGCTGGTCCACAAAGTGCAATTTGTGTAGCAAGAGTCTGGTCTATTACAACACATTTCCTGCTGGATGTGGCATAGTGTTCTAAATTCCCACAACTATTATTCCTCTGTGAATATCCTGTACGAGATGTAGTCTGTAGCTGATGGCATAGTATGTCATGTTTAGAGGTGAATCACCTGTTCAAGCACTGAGTAAGGATGGGAGCAGCCATTAGTGAGGTATGCACACTTTGATTGGTGGGAAAAAGGTGATAGGACAACCATGCCCGTTCTGAGCAGGAGGCTTGGCAAGGAGCACCAAAGGCGAACATCTTCACAGTCATCATGACTATCACTTCATGAACATTGTCACGTGCCCATGTAGTCACTTTACATGCAGTTAATAATGCACACAGTGTTTTACAAAATAACTACATTGTCTATTTTGCAATGGCCCAAGATGGGCTTTTCCTAAATCATGTATGAATTGTTTCCCTGTTCTGCTTCTATTTGGCACAGAAACATTTACAATGTTTCATCTATATAAAAAATGGGGGTGCCTGGGTAGCTCAGTCAGTTAAGCATCTGACTCTTGACTTTGACTCAGGTCATAATCTTGGGGTCCTGAGATCGAGCCCCAAATGGGTCTCTGTGCTCCGAAGGGAGTCTTCTTGAGATTCTCTCCCTCTGCCCTACCCCTGTTTGCTTGCACTCAATCTCTCTCTCTAAAATAAATAAATACAATCTTTAAAAAAAAAAAAAAAACCGGAACAATTTTTGTCTACTGAGGCTAAGCCATAGGCATAGGATACCATTTTGCTTCAAGAATGACTTTCCTCCACTGATCTGGGTTTAAGTCTGACACACCATTTCTCTGATTTTCTGGTTTAGGCCTCCCTAGAGCAGATGTGTTGGCTATTTTTGCCCAAAGTCTAACACACTCTGATCCCAAGGAAACATGTTGTACTTTGATCACATTTCCTCTGTATTCAGAGTGGCCTGAGGCTGAGCTTTTTCTTCCAATGGCACTCTGAACTCCTCATTTTCAGTGAAACACATAGGCCACAATGTCTGCTCTAGTCGAAGAAAGATCATTATAGAGATGAATATGTTCTAGTTCCTGCTACTTTTTTAAAAGCATATGTACACATGCCAAAAATCCTTGTTAAGAGTTTCCAGAAAGCTTGCTGGAAAATCAAAAGACTACTGGCATGTACAGGACCTGGTAGAAAAGCAATAAGCTAACCGAGTCGCCGGAGTGTCTTCTAGATGTATTTCCTGTCCTTTCAGCTACTCAAAAAATATTTATGAAGATCTTAAGGCAGTGTAAGACACTGAATCTTTATCTGCATATTCACTTGCATGCATAGATAGATAGATAGTCACGTCTACATTTATAAAAATGCATGAGCTTCTGTGTAGCATGTTTTGTATTGTAAGGCATAATGCCCACTAAAATTGAATTATCTGAAAATGGCAAGATGAAAACCAGTATTTTTAGTCCACAAGGCTATTTGCAATCTACCTTGGTTGACCTAACAGAATTCATCTTCTGCATACTAACAGTATTGAACTAGCTGTTGTTCCTTGCGTGTTTCAAGCATTTTTGCACCTCTGTCCTTTTTTGTTCAACCCATTTTCTTTGCCCGGAATATCTTACTCTACAGTTTTCTTCCCTTGAATTCCTATTTACCCTTCAAAGTCCAGTTCAAATATCACTTCCTCTCGGTACCCACTTCTCCTCAGAATTAATCACTTCATATTTGATCATAATGTTATACTTTGTATGAGTTTTTCTTATCATACTTATCATACATTACAATATAGTTATTTGTTCACATGTCTGTAAGCACCATGGATAGCTTATTTCAAAGACAGATTTGTCTTAAGTTCCAAACCTACAGTTTTAACTATTATGCTATTCTAATTCCACAACTGTGTGATTTACGGGAACTCTGCAATCAACCTGAATGTATACTGTGGGTGATATAGCAGAGATAACTCATTAGCATTCTTCTGGGGAGGTAGTTACCCTCCAGTCGGCAGTGTAGGTTTATACAAATAACAACAGGCAAATGCGCTAAGTGCCATGCAGATATATGTACAGCCCACAGCTTCATTCCACAGCACCTGACTACATCTCTGTTTCTAGCAGAAAATCACATACTGTGCAAAGGCAGTCTTCAAATGTTTGTTTAACCACTAGTAAATCCCAGTTTTATTCCAGAAACCAAGACAACCTACATTGTTCTACTCCGTTACAAAGAGGGAAGAGTAAGCACAAACGTGAATAATCTCATGCCATCCCCATCCATAACACACCAACGAGGCTGTAGCGACAGAAGCATGCTAGCAGTCATTGAGATAAAGCTTTGGGGGGGGAAAGGGTATAACCAGAGATTATCTTGAGTTTTTGGTGTTTATATAAGAACTAGTTTCTGCTTCTTTTGTAGAAATCTGCTTTAACCAATTTATAGATGTTGTCCAGTTATGTTATAAATAAAGAGGAAGGGTTAAAACAAACAAACAAAAGCCGACAAAAACAAACAAACAAAAACCGAAAGCCATGAGAGACTGTAGACTCTGAGAAACAAACAGGGTTTTGGAATGGAGAGGGGTGAGCCTGGTGGTGGGTATTATGGAGGGCAGGTATTGCATGGAGCACTGGGTGTGGTGCATAAACAATGAATTTTGGAACACTGAAATAAAATAAAATAAAATTAAATTAAATTTAAAAAAAACTAAAAACTTGAATTGGAAACAGAATTATTTTCTCTACTTTTTAAGTTGTTTTTATTTTAAAGATTTTATTTATTTATTTGACAGAGAGAGAGATCACAAGTAGGCAAAAAGGCAGGCAGAGAGAGGAGAAGGCAGTCTCCCTGCTGAGCAGAGAGCCTGATGTGGGGCTCAGTCCCAGAACCCTGAGATCATGACCTGAGCCAAAGGCAGATGCTTAACCATCTGAGCCACCCAGGTGCCCCTATTTTCTCTATTTATGACTAGATTTCTGGATTCTGTTTGACCTTGGTTAAACCATGTCCTTTCTCTTGACCTCATTTTTTTCCCTTAAGATTTATTTATTTATTTGAAAGAGAGAGAATGGGGACAGGGGCAGAGGAAGAGAAACTTCAAGAAGACTCCTTGTTGAGCACAGAGCCTGACACAGCGTTTGATACCATGATCCATGAGATCATGACCTGAGCAGAAACCAAGAGTTGGACTCTTAACTGAATGAGCCACCCTGGTGTGCCTGGACCTCATTTTTATTTACAAAATGAGGAGATTAGGCTAGATTATTTCTACAGCATTTTAGATTTGTTCTAAAAGTAGCTGCTATGTTCATGTGTTAAACAAATGTACTGCTATGTTTGGGATACTGGAGGTTGCTTGCATATAGGGAGTTATTCATTCATTCATTCAACAAGTGCTTATTGGGAGACTACAATGTGCCCAAACTATTCTATATGATCAGAATTCATCAGAGAACAAAACTGACAATGTATGCTTTACTTTGTGTGACCGTGACCTTTACTTTCAAGCTGTGCACAGAAACAAGAATCCATATAGGTTACAACCACACCGCTCCTCGATCTTCTGTCAATACTGTGTGAAGAATCACGTTGTAATGTGTACCCTCTTCCAGGGCAAAGTTCCCCTATGTCAGTAGTGCTTGAGCTGGTCTAACCCGGGCCATTGTCTTATTTGTAGTGGTTTCCTTGTTCATTGGCTGGCTCTGTGGTCATCTCCACTGGGGTCGCATTCAGTCCTTCTTTTGTCCACAGGTTTCCGTGGAACTCTGGCAGGTCTCCTTTAAAATGCTCTTCTATTCCCTCTTATTCTTAACCACATGGAGAGATCATTCACATCGGTCACTAGCCATCACTTAGGAAAGGAATATTTTATAGAAAAGAAACAATTCATGTCCTCTCCAGGGGACCTTCTTTTACTTGACTTGCAGGGATCTATCATCAAAAATCAATAACTCACTTCAAATTTAGTGGTAGACAATATTATGGTGGAAAGAAAGGCTGTGAGGTGGCCAAGAGCTTGTTGCAGAAGTTGTACAGGGTTTCCAATCTTCGAGTCTCAGATTCTAGGCAAAAAATATAATGTAACTCAGAGTGTTGTTATGAAGACTGTATCAGATAATGTGCAAATGCCACTCAGCTATTACCAAGTATTACATAGCTGATATATCCATCAACAATTGCAAGGAAGGACACTATAATATGCAAATGAACAGCCAGTTACAAGTTATATACCATGTTCAAATATGAGAAATTTTTCAATGATGAAGATAAAACCTAAGAAAGGTGAAGTGGTTTAGGCCACTGCCTTCGGCTCAGGTCATGATCTCAGGGTCCTGGGATCGAGTCCCGCATCGGGCTCTCTGCTCGGCAGGGAGCCTGCTTCCCTCTCACTCTCTCTGCTTGCCTCTCTGCCTACTTGTGATCTCTCTCTGTCAAATAAATAAATAAAATCTTTAAAAAAAAAAAGAAAGGTGAATTTATCAAGTTGCTAACTTTTTGAAATTTCTAAGTTCCAATACAACAACGGCTAGTTCTTTCCCTAATATCCTATCCAAAGTTCTATAATGAAATCAACTGTTTCTCCAAATGGAAAATTCTAATTTTCCAGGTGTCAGGAGACCATGTCACATTTTACTGACAGGCTCACCAATGAGTCAAAAAAGCCATTTTGCTGAAGGAAATGCCAAGAATTGAGCTTAAGTCACAGATTTATTACTTTATCATCTGCATGACTTTAGTATGTTGACATATCTAGACACAACTTTTCTCAGCAGTAAAATGGTCATCTCTAGCTGTTTTACCAGTCTTGCAGGTTTTATGTAAACATAAAAAATTCATCAGCTTTGTAAATCTGGGAATTTTATCAACATCAGTGATTTTGTTATTCCCCTATTAAAAATAGAATTATTTGAATACATTTAAATAAAGTAAAAATAGTTTTTGATTATATATATTTATAACAAATAAATCCAGATATCCTTTCTATTTTTAAAAACTATGCTTTGGAGAGAAATTAAAACTTGAATGTGAAAAAACAGGAAATAGCACCATCATGAGACTAGCAGGGTGATTACACCATTTACTGAACCAAGTGTGTGTGGTGGGAAAAAGATACCACTCTCTCCCCATTAAAGCATGAATCAGCAAATTTGATGTATGGAATATTATTGGGGGGGAATTAAATGGTATTTTATTTTGTTTTGTCAGCCATTTTATATATTGTTATGCCCCAATAATGGGTCTGTGATTAAAGGAGCAAGACTGATATAAAGCAAAGGTCAAGTAAAGCTTTATTTCACGCCAAGCATCAAGAATCTAACTGAACGTTCCAGGCCGCACCTCTTACAAGAGAGTGCGACCCTTCTCTGTTTCACAGACTAGCTTTTAAGGGCAAAGGCCATGCGGTCGGGCCTGGCCACGCACAGGTGACCAATGAAATTGTAACACACACAGGAAACTCCACAATGATGCTAGGTGACCAACTGAATTACAATTTACTCTAGCAGACATTAGGACCAGCCTATTACACCTTGATTAGGATTGGTGCTAAAAAGTCTCCCAGAGGGCAGGGGTCCCTACTCCTTGGTAACCAGGGAGACAGTATGCAACCCCCCACTGATCGGATGTCTCCACCTGGCCTGACCCACCCTTGTATCTGGGCTGTTACCTGGAGCTTGTTTCCAGGAATTAATTGTCTCCAAGTAAATCCCCTGGGGGAAGGGGAGCAGGGACAATTTCTAAATAGGTCCTTACAATATATAATAAGTCATTTTCTGTGATACCTGTATCAACATTAAAATTATCCAGCAACCTATGAAAAGTATGAATATTCTTATTATATATTTTACGATGCACAGTGTGATGTTTTGATACACGTATATAATATGTGAAATGATCAACACAATCGAGCTAATTGATATATCCATAACCTCATAGGGTATGATTGTATGTGGTGAAAATATTTAAGATCAATTCTTATCTTTTAAAGATGTATTTATTTATTTATATGAATGGGGGGAGGGACAGAGGGAGAGAGAGAATCTCAGGCAGACTTCCCGCTGAGCACAGAGCCTGGCAGGGTTTGATCCCAGGACCCTGAGATCATGACCTGAGCTGAAATCAAGAGTCAGACACTTACCCAACTGAGTCACCCAGGAGCCCCTAAGATCAATTCTTTTAGCAAATTCCAAGTATAAAATACACTATTGTTAACTGTAGTTGCCATTCTATATATATTAGATCTCCTGAATTTATTCATCTTGTGTAACTGAACCTCTGAATCATGTGACCACCATCTTCTCATTTTCCCCACCCCTTATCCTGTAGCACCAACATTCTACTCTCTACTTTTATGAATTCATTTTTTTTTTTAGATTCCTATATAGGTGAGATCATGCATATTTGTTTTTCTGTGTCTGCTTCATTTCATTTAGCATAATGTCCTTCAGGTTCATTCATGTTGTCACAAATGTCAGGAATTTTTCTTCATAAAGACTGCAAAATAGTTTTTGTATATATACACACACAATGTTTTCTTTATCCACTTATCTGTCAGTGGACACTTAGATTGTACCCATTATCTTGGCTATTGCAAATAATGCTGCAATGAACATAGGAGTAGAGATATCTCCTTAAGATACTAACTATATTTCCTATCGATAAATAATACCCAGAAGTGGGATTTCTGGATGATAGTTCCATTTTTAACTTTTTGAGAACATTCAATACTGTTTTCCATAGCAATTGCAAAATTTCACATTTCTCCCAATGGTGTGTACAAGGGTGCCTTTCGGTGATAATCTCATTGTGGTTTTGATATGCTTTTCCCAGATGATTAGTGATATCAAGCACCTTTCATACACCTGTTGGCCATTTGTACAACATCTTTGCAACATCCTAAGTTTTCCAGCTTCTTTTCTAGACCAAATGTGTCTATTTAATTTTGTCCTGTTTTCTGATAAAAATTTAAGTGGATGTGAAGTCAGATTGTGAAAGCTAAGTGCTTTCAAAGATATATCCAATCTATAATTAATTAGCTACTAACCACCACTGGAAATATGATAGGGAGAAGAATGCATTTATCAGAAATTCTCTGTGAGAGTCTCCTGTTATTGAATGAGATCCCCCCTTATTGCCACTAAAGCTGGAAGGAATGGGTTGGGCTGAGGGATATGAAAATGGACCTTAAACAACCTTTTAAGGATGCTATTATCTGCAGGCATTGTTTGAATAAGCTTATTGTTTTGGTTTCCTTATGCTGCTGGAACAAATTACTAGAAACTTAACTGCTTAACCAAAAAAAATGCATTATCCTACAGTTTTGAATGTCAGAAGTCTGAAATGGGTTTCAGTGGACTAAAATCAAGGTGTTAGCTGAAATTCATTCTTCTCGGAGACTTTAGGAAGAATCTATTTCCTTGACCTTTCCGGTTTCTAGTGCCCACCTGCGATCTTTTGCTTGGGGTTTCTTTCTCACATCATTTGGACCTCTGCTTCCAGTCACATTCTCTTCTCTAGCTCTGACCTTCTACCTCCACCTAAAAGGACCCCTGTGATTGCATCCAGGGTACCATATAATCTAGCATAAGCTTCTTGTCTTAAAATCCCTAACGTAATCACATTTGCAAGTTACCCTTTTCATTAGAAGGTAACATACTCACAGGTTTCAGGGGTTAGGAAGTGGATATCCTTAGAGGAGCCATTATTTTACCAATCACTAGTCTGGAGAAAAAAGAATATGTACTTACATCTTGAATCCATCATTTATCAATTATTGGATTTCATATAAATTGCCTAAGTTGCAAGCTTCATACGTACATAAAACTAGTTGGATAATGACTGACATATAATTTGTTACTCTAGTGCTCCTAAACTTCGAGGGATTAGTGATACCTTCTCAAGGAAAAAAAATGGTCTCTTTAGTATTGATAAATTGTTTAAAGTACATTGTTGTTTAAATAAGTGAATCACAAAATTAGGCAAACCCTTTTGTCTTACAGATCCTATACATACACACAAAGTAGGGGTGCCTGGGAGCTGATCATTAAGTGTCCAACTTTTGGTTTCTCTCCGGTCATGATCTCCTGGGTCCCACCTCTGACTCTGTGCTCAGCAGGGAGTCTGCTTGGGGCTTCTCTCCCTCTACCCCTTTCCCCGTGTGTGTTTGTGTGTGTGTGTGCGCACACGCACGCACACGTGCTCATTCTCTCTCTCTAAAATAAATAAATCTTTCTTCACAAAGTAAATTTATAAATTAAATAATGAATTTTAAAAGTTCATGTTTCAATTTGCTGATACTAATTTAATTTGGGAGGTAATGCTCTTCTAATGGGCATAAATAACTACTTATAGCCTGAATTGCATACTTGCTACTATGCATTGGACCTTTTCAGTAAGGCATTCTTATTTACCAGTTTGTGATGCCTGAAAACTCCCACCATCTTTCAATATTTAAACTACGTGGAAACCTTCATTAATAGGATGGGAGGCCATGATATCATTTGGGCTTCACATAGTTAAGCCTGATTATAAACAAACAAACAAATCAAACAAACAAACAAACAAACAAAAAACCCAGCCCAGAAGTGCTTAGTTCAAATAGCACTGTTCAACTCTGAGAACATCTGGAACTACACATTCCAGCACAGTAGTTGCTAGGCACATGTGAATATTTACATTTTAATTTAAATTATTTTAAATGAAGTAAAATTAAAAGTCTCAGTTCATTAGTCACACTAGTCCCATTTCAATACTTAATAGCCACACATGCTTGTAGCTACCATGTTGAACAGCATAAAACTGAACATTTTCATTATCATAGACAGTCCTGGACAACACTTATTTAGAATATACTTACATTTATGTATTTATCCTTTTAAATTTAAATTAAAAATTTAAAATTCTTATGAGGATTTCTATACCTTTAGTAGACATCCATTGAAAGACACTATACTAGATGACAGGCCATGAGTAAAGGAATCATTCCTATCTTAACTGCTTTTCCCTTAATCTTAGTGCTCAATAAATACTTGTTGAAAGATAGAATTCTTTATTTTAAAAGAAAGCTGGGTATATACGTTATGTCTCAAAACTATGAAGTTTCCTTTTTTTTTTTTTAACATTTATTTATTTGACAGAGAGAAAAAGAGAGTAAGCAGACAGAGTGACATCTGGGAGGGATGAAGGGAGAAGCAGAGGGAGAGGCAGAAGCAGGCTGACCAATGTAGAGCTCCATCCTAGGACCTTGGGATCATGACCTGAGCCAAAGGTAGATGCCTAACTGACCGACCCTTAACTGACTGAGCCACCCAGATGCCCCCAAACTAAGAAGCTTTATGACGGAGTAGACACCTTGGAAATAGGATTTTGGGTATGTATACCTTTTATTTATTTATTTATTTGACACAGAGAGAGAGAGAACACAAGGAGGCAGAGAATTAGGCAGGGTGGGGGGGAAGAAGGTTCCTCGCTGAGCAAAGAGCCCAGTGTGGGTCTTGATCCCAGGACCCTGAGATCATGATCCGAGCCAAAGGCAGAGGCTTAACCCACTGAGCCACCCACGCTCCCCATGTATACCTTTTCTTTATTTAGCATTATAGTTTCAGTAAATACTTCTCACATAGCTTCTTATTCTCCCACCATGTTAATTATAAATAATGATAAACTTGAAGTTAGAAGGTCTACCCTCTTGCATAATTAAGTTAACTTCTTCAAACCTTCTTATTTGTGAAATTACACCCCATGTATGGCTAAAAGGGACTTCAGAAGAAATCACTGTGTAAATTTGAAAGCAAATCAAACTGGAATTATTGGTATGCTGTGAATAATGATCATCAAGTTTTAGGTTAAGATTACTTTTTATTCTTACTGAGTGGGCACTGTCAAAATAAAAAAACTTCATAGAATTTAGTACAGTATCAAGTGTTCCAAGCATGTTTGTTTTTAATATTGATGTCTTTACATATCTACTGGCTTCACTGAATAAATTTGTTTCTGCAAGTTATATACAAATTCATATTTTAAAAGTTGAATCCTTCTTTAATTAAACTAGGTTATTTGATTATAAAGGAACTCTCTTTTTTGTTATTGTATTCTGTTTTCACACAATGAAATTATTACGTACTTTAAAAATTATCCATGTTGTTTTGTTGTAAATTTGTGGCTTTAAAAAAAAAAAACAAACAACTTTTATTCCCAAGACTATATTGACAAGAATCTAAACATTGCATCTGTATCCTAGTGTATACAACATTCACATGTTGACATTTAAGAATCTTCCTGTAATAGAGACAACTCTTATAGATTATTGATGTCCTTCTGGAAAAGCGAGATAAACTTATCAATGATGAAACAGATGCATGTATCCTACTTTATGAAAAGTAAGATATTTTGTTACTTGGCTGCTTGATTTATAAATATTGCAGGTTTTATCGGAAGTTCCATAAATGTGTTTGGTGAAATATAATGGACTACTTATATTTCTCTCAAGAATACTCTGGTGTAATATATTTGTGTTTCTCTGAATTTGAAGGGAACAGCCTAAAACTGTGTGTTATCAAAATGCAAATGTAACTTCATATTGCCAGGAACCTACTCTCTGCAGAAGGAAATATAGAGCACAATAATTTAATTCATTCTGGAAAATGATGTTTTCCATTAGCACAGATTTACTTTCAAAAACAGATGAAGTGTTGACTTAGAGGTAATCTCAGTCCTCTTCTTTTAAAAGATTCCATTTTCCTTAGAGTGCAAGTACTTGTAAAAAAGTATATAAGAAATAGCTATACTTCTCTTAACCACATGAATTTTGGCCCAAGTTTGATCTGATTTATCTTCAAAGATCAGTAAAGTGAGCATGTCTGTGGACAATAAGGCATGGAAAATACAAATACTTTTGGGGCGCCTGGGTGACTCAGCTGGTTAAGTGTCTGGCTCTTGATTTTGGCTCAGGTTGTGATCTCAGGGTTAAGAATTACAGCCCAGTGTTGAGTTTAAGTTTCTCTCTCTTGCTTCCTTTGTCCTTCCCTGCTCACACTTTCTCTTTCTCTCTAAAACAAAACAAAACAAAACAAAAACAAAAAACAAACCGAGGGGCGCCTGGGTGGCTCAGTGGTTAAAGCCTCTGCCTTCGGCTCAGGTCATGATCTCAGGGTCCTGAGATCGAGCCCCGCATCGGGCTCTCTGCTCCGCAGGGAGCCTGCTTCCTCCTCTCTCTCTGCCTGCCTCTCTGCCTGCTTGTGATTTCTGTCTGTCAAATCAATAAAATATTTAAAAAAAAAAACAAAACAAACCGAAAACTTTTGAGGATCAATAACTCTTAAAGAGCTGTTATCCTGTCATTTATCCTTTAGCCTGGAATAATGTTGATATCCTCTCACGAAGTGATATATTAACACACACGATGGGGGTTCATATGGCCTTTGCTAAAAGTGTGTGTATTTCTCTATAGTTTCCTCCTGAAAATCAAATTTGAAGGAACTTCCTCAAAACTTTCATGTTTTTATACATCTTTACATCTTCCATGTTTTTATACATCTTTTCACATGTTACTCTCTCTCAATAGCTCTTCCTCTCCCTTTTGATATCTGATTAAATTTTATTGTTCTTTATTATAAGCCTGAGCATCTTCAGGAAGGTTTCTCTAATCCTAGCAATAAATGAATCTGATTTATGAGTATTTTTACAGGTGCATTGGTTTTCTCAAAAATTTGTCAGACAAATATTTTTATCTTCTATAGTTAATATATTAATCACCTGCTTTATTGAATGACTATGTATCAAAGTCTCTCAGATTCACATGAACTTTTTTCCCCTTAACCAAATTCTACAAATGAACTTTAATAAATAAATGGTTAAAGCTCAGATTCTGTTTTATACTTGCAGTAATTCATTGATTTAGTAAGCAAATACTGCTTACTAAATTCTAGAATTTTTTAATTAGCATGTCAGTATAAAACTTAAGAAACATAAAAAAGGCCAACATACAGTTGTAAGTTCTCCTTGTAGTAACAGTAACTGATCCAGTTTGACAGAGTCAAAGCTGACAGAGTCTTCTGGGCTTGGAACAACTACGGTATATAGGAAAACCTTGTAAGACACAAATAAAAGATGTTATGCTACATTTTACTCTTTTTACAAAATGTCAGTTGTGAAATAAATGACATATTACCTCCTTGCAATACTGAGAAAGGAGAAAATGGTAGTAGTCCCAAGGAGGTGGATTTTTACTCTTCTGGATAAAATGATTCATCATGTACATAATGCTTAAAGTTGCTCAAAGAGGGGTGCCTGGGTGGCTCAGTAGGTTAAGCATTGACCTTTGGCTAAGATCATGCTCCTGCGATTCTAGGCCCCACACTGGGCACATTGCTCAGCAAGAAGTCTGCTTCTCCCTCTGCCCCTCCCCCTGCTCATGCTCTCTCTCTCTCTCTCTCTCTGTGTCTCTCAAATAAATAAGTAAAATCTTTAAAAAAAAATAAAGTTGCTCAAACAGAAAGGTAGTGACTTGGACTAAGCTATTAGTGTTCTCATTTTCACACCATGCTTTCAGATTTATACTGACACATTAATAATATCAATATCTTCCAAAGCAGAGATTTAATTATACTTTCCAAATAAGGCAATACATTTGGGAGCATGCTTAAAACTGTCATAAATATTTAAAGCTAAAATGAATTCTTCAAAATAAATGAACAAAGTAAAATTGTGTTGCTGTGGCCTTGATTTAGTAACTTGGAATTTTTTAATCACTCATTTGCTCATCAAAGAAATATAATCATGATGAGGTATGCCTGGGTTCTAGTTATTTCCTTATTTTAATGAGGCAGGATGCATTTTTCATGAAATGTTATTTAAAATGACATTATGATCAACAGATATTTATTAAATATTTACTGGAAGCACATCAAGCACAAGACTCATCACTCACTCAAGCTTCACCAAACTATTTTCTAGACTAAATCATTACCAGATTCTTGAGCAAATTGTATTGCACAGAGTTGGACAAATGGCTTTATGATGATTCCAGTACCCAATCTATTCCCATGTCCTCAAGTAATCCCCAAAGACCTTGCTTGTTTGTTTGTTTGTTTGTTTGTTTATGACTGGGTACAGTGTACTTTATTGATGGTACAGGACAAAGTAGGGCTTCTTGGGTCTGGGATGGAAACTGTGCAGGGGTCAGAAGACTCAGTGTGTTAGGAGATGAGTAAGAGCAAGAACTCCTCAGCAGCTGAGGGCTTGTCTCTTCCTTTCTTGTTCTTGCTGGAGCTGTTGGTCCTGGGGCTTTCAGAGGACATGTGGACCATAAGGTCCACCACCCTGTTGCTGTAGCCAAATTTATTGTTATATCAGGAAATAAGCTTTACAAAGTGGTCATTGACAGCAAAGTCAGTCCCTACATCAAAGGTAGAAGAGTGGGTGTCACTGTTAAAGTTTCAGGAGATAATCTAGTTCTCAATGTAGCCCAGGATGTCCTTCAGGTAAACTTAAATGTTTGCTTCATTGCATTCTTGATGTCATCATATTTGGCAGCTTTCTCCAGACTGCAGAGCAAATCCACAGCTGACATTTTGGAGATGGGAACATAGAAAGCAATGTCAGTGAGCTTCTCTTTGGCTCAGGGATGACTGTGCCCATAATCTTCACAGTGCCAGTAGAAACAGGGATGTTTTGAACAGTCTCCTGGCCATGAAGCTACAGCTTCTCAGAGGGACCATTAGGGGCCACCCAGTAATGGCATGGATTGTTGTCATGAGTCCTTATGCCATGTCAAAGTTGTCATGGATGACTTTAGCCAAAAAGGCCAAGCACTTGGTAGTGCAGAAGAAATTTCTGACAATCTTGAGAGAGTTGTCATATTTCTCATGGTTCATGCCCATTCCAAATGTGGGGTATCAGCAGAAGGGGCAGAGATGATGACCATTTTTCTTCCATAAGGGAGACCTGTCTTCTCCAAGTTGGTAAAGACACTAGTGGATTCAACAGCATATTCACCACCAGGATCGCCCCATTTGATGCTGGCGGGATATTGCTCCTGGAAGATGGAGATGAGCTTTCTGTTAATGACAAGCTTCCGTGTTTCAACCTTAACTGAGCCATTGAACTTGCCATGGGTGGAATCATACTGGACCATGAAGTTGCAATCAATTTAAGGGGTCATTAATAGAGACAATATCCACTCTGCCAGGGTCAAAAGCAGCTTTAATGACCAAGAGCCTGATGTAGTCAAATCAGTTAGTTCCAGTCTTCCCTATCATGTCTTAGGAATGTGTCTTGCATTGCACAAGAAGGTATGGATGCCTGCATAATGGGGAGGAACAAAGAACCCCAGTCACTGTACCTACTTTTATCCTTCCCAAACAAACGTGAATGATATTATATCCTATGACATCTCCTAATTCTTTTATTTATTTCATCCATTTATTCATTCATTCTATAATTATGGAGGGCTACTGTGTGTTTGACACTGTGTAAGACATAGAACATGTTACTTGTTATCAAGTGTTTACATAAGTCATTTTTCACTGATAAATAATTTTGGTAAGATGATAAGTGCATTATATTAGGTAGCTTTACTGCATTAACAACCTCGGGCAACATTTATTTCTCATTCACATTGCACATAGATAGCTGGAGGTTGGCTACTATAACTCTACTTTTTGTGCATTCCCATTTCAGAACTCAGGCTTAAGAAACAGTACCTATATTTGTCCTGACATTCTTATGGCAGAGGGAATAAAACAAGAAGCTAATTGTCAGTGGTTTTGAATATTTCTGCTTAAAGTGATACACAGTTGATTCTCATTCATGGTATGTTCTACAAAGTCACCACAAACACTGAATTAGCAAATACTGACTTGCAAGTCTCTGGCCGTAGTATTTTTGTCAAACAAAATCCATCCCATTTGAGTCATATAAGCGTGTTTGCTAAAATCCTTGTAACATAAGCCAGTGTTATCATCATTGAAAACCTGCTCTTCCATATAACCTTCTCCTGTATAACAGTTAGCAGGTATTAAAAAAAAAATTCATGCACATCTTCCCGAACTGCAGAACCTGCCTCACTTGCAAGTTCATTTTTCATGCTATTTCCCTTTTGAAATACACGATTCAGACAGCACCAGCTGCTAAGTGTTCAATATTTTCCTGACCCTAGTTAAAGTGCCTTTCAACAAGGAATTCTCAGTAAGGAAGTATTCCTACAGACCAACAAGCCAGGAGGTGTCCCCCAAATCTCTACTTCTTAGAAGCAATAGACCTCTCCTTCTCAGTGAGAAATACCCTGAAGTTCTTCTCTAATGCAGAAGTGGAGTTGAAGATTTAATGAATTGATGAATTATTGGTGGCCTTATTAAACTACTTCCCCAAAGATTCAATGTCCTAAGGTAGCACATTTATAGAGCTGGGGCTGGGATGGAAGAAAGAGCATGTGTTTATGTTAGCCTGTGTTGTAAATAGTAGCTAGTCTTAGTTGAAATAATACCGTTGGCGTTCACGGGGTATATAGGCTTTTGAATGCTGCCCTGATTATTTATTGCTTATATCACCATTACAAAATGATTTTGAGATTTTAGTCTTAATAAATAAGTTGGAAACTATTAGGTTTACTGGGGTCTGGGCAAGCTATAATCAGTAAGTCAAATCCTGCCTGTTACTTGTTTATGTAAATAAATTTTTATTGGAATACAGCCATGCTTTTGTGTTTATGTGCTGTCTATGGCTGTTTTCACACTACAGCAGCAGAGTTAAGTAGTTGCAGCAGAGACCATATGGCCACAACACTGAAAATAGTTACTATCTGGATCTTTACAGAAAATGTCTCTCAACCTTGGCCTTAAACTTATGGTAGATGTGTCAAATAAAAGACATTAATAGTGAAATCATGAAGAAACAGGTTGAAAAAAGAATATTCTTCCACAGAAATGTTATTTCCAGGGGTTCTTGCCTAGATCAGTGGCACTGAATGTGAGTTGATTACAAACTTGTGCAAGCAGTTAGTGCATAACCATTTATGATACCTTCTACATTAAGGAAAGCATATAATATTTTAGGAAAGCTATTCTATTTACATCAGACCCGGAAATAATATGTTTGTGAATTGGTTACGTTGAATCAAAATATTTCACCAAATATTAATACGTTAATAGTAATTAACATATTGATTATCATTGACTCAACTATTTGAGTTTGGCTAATTAGCACACAAAGAGACTCTCTTGGCAGCTTTTAAGGATTAGGCATAGAACTGGTCCCATAAAAGGGTGAATTTTATTGTGTATAAGTTATATCTCAATAAAACCAATTTATTTATTTTTTCAGGTTATTTTTAAAAAAGGATCCTATATCTGCATATTTTAAATTGCAGCCATTAATGTGAGTTTTACAGAAGAGCTCTTTGACTGACAGCATCATTGCTATTTAAGTGATAACAGGACCCATGGCATTCGAGGTCCAGAAGGAACACTTCAGTTTCTCTCCACTTAAAAACAACATTCTGGGGGCATCTGGGTGGCTTAGTGGGTTAAAGCCTCTGCCTTCGGCTCAGGTCATGATCTCAGGGTCCTGGAATCCAGCCCCGGGTCCGGCTTTCTGCTCAGCGAGGAGCCTGCTTCCCCCTCGTTCTCTGCCTGCCTCTCTGCCTACTTGTGATCTCTCTCCCTCTCAGTCAAATAAATTAATAAAATATTTAAAAACGAACAAACAAAACAAAAACAACATTCTGCCCGAAGAGCACAACTGTACTGTAAGAATATTACCACATCCTCTCCAGAACAAGACAAGCATGAAGTGCTGGCCGGGAGACATACCAAACGGCGGAGAAAAAGAGCTCTTTGCGCCTTCAAACAGATTTTATGGCTGCTCCTGCCTCTTTTTAGAGCTGGCACACTTCCACTTTCTGAGGAGTTTGGTCAGGTTTTGCTTTTGTTGCAATGAAACATCTGACCAAGAGGCTGCAGAGGTGGGAAAACAAAACAGTCACCAGCCTCTCTCTGCAGCCAGAGAGTACCCACGTTCGGGAGAGAAGACACAAAATTTGCCATTTATCCAGAAGCCAACTTTGTTTAGGCTAGCTTGATAAGTAATCTTTCACTCACAGAGCACTGAATTCTCAAAAAGAAGAGAAAGGGCAAATTTTAGATTGAGAGTTGAAGAGTGTATTAAATAATGGTGGTCAAATGGAAACATTGTGCTTAGATATTTACTACATTGTATTTCTTAAGTTACCAAGTTAAAAATAAGTCCCATTATACACCTGGACAGTCCACAAAGGTTTTTAAAATCTTTTTAATTGTGTTTTTTTAAAGTTAAATTTGCATATATCACAAGATCATAGAATGTCTCTCAAATTACATATGCTAATGAACCTCAATACAAACAAATAATGCTAATGAACTGTTAATACTGAAAATAACAAGCTTTAAAAACTATAAACAGCCAAATTGGGTGGCTGTCCTGTTAGGCAGATTTTAAGTGCTGACCAATGAACACAGCTAAAACGCTACTGGAATCAGTCTGGGAAAGGTAATAGGATGGTTCTGATTCTGCTGAAGTTATCAGCACCCTCTAGTGGAAATAAGTTTTTGAAAAACCACTTCTTTAAAACACGGATATATTTCAACCATTTTTGCATACATATGTCATTGGTCATCAAAACCTGGCAGTTACAGAAACTAGAGCTTTGAGACAGTTGTAAGCAATGTCCTATTTCATTTTATTGTATTAAATAATTGTAATTTGTTTAATATGATTTGTTGGCTCATTCAGAAAAGCAATACAAAACAAAAAACAAAACAAACAAACAAAAAACAAGACCAAAAGGGAACTGAAAAGAAGGCAGACCAGAGACCAGGAACTTTCCTACAACATCTCCCCTTTGTGCAGTGAAAAGAAAGCCTAAGTGAGGGTTTCTGCCTTTACAGTTCATTAATGAAAATTCAGGTTATCTCTGTTCTCATTACACTAATACCATACAAATAATTACAGAACAATATTTTCAATGTATGCCAAACTTTCAACTGGTGCAGGGCACCAAATGATCAGTGTAAGAGTGCTCCCATGTCTTCTAGCTCTGCCTCTAAAACCAAAAGGGAAATACACAAACTGAAACCCTCAATAGTTCTTTTTTAAAAAATGCTCCAGGATATCCCCTTTATTTTTCTTATTTTTTTTTTAAAGATTTATTTATTTGACAGACAGAGATCACAAGTAGGCAGAGAGGCAGGCAGAGAGAGAGAGAGAGGAGGAAGCAGGCTCCCCACTAAGCAGAGAGCCCGATGCGGGGCTCGATCCCAAGACCCTGGGATCATGACCTGAGCTGAAGGCAGAGGCTTTAATCCGCTGAGCCACCCAGGCGCCCCTATTTTTCTTATTTTTTTAAGATTTTATTTTTAAGGGTGCGTGGGTGTCTCAGTTGGTTAAGCAGATGCCTTTTGCTCAGGTCATGATCCTGGAATTCCAGGATAGATCTAGTCCAGCATCCAGTCCAGCATCAGGCTCCCTGCTCAGCAGGGAGTCTGCTTCTCCCTCTGACCCTTCCCCCCATGCCCTCTCTTTCATTCATTATCTCTTCCTCTCAAATAAATAAAACCTTTAAAAAAATTTATTTTTAAGCTATCTCCACACCCAATGTGGGGCTCGAATATACAACTCTGAGATCAAGAGTCATATGCTCCACCAAGTGAGCCAGCCAGGTGCCCCAGAAACCCTCTTCAATATTTCACATTAATTTGGATGCTTGTCTTCTCAGTGATAACATCTGTATTATAAATCTCAGTCCAAACTCTGAAATTTTTAAATTAGTAAGGTCCTATGACTGTGTTTATTAAAAATGTACAATTATAAATTGTTACTATCTTCCTTTAAACTTTCTCACTTTGATTGATTTAATGGTACTGTGATTTCATCACTATAATAGCTTAATCCATTTAATAATCGATTTATGGTTTCTTTAACTTTTGTATAGTGTAAGGGCAAAAGTCTTTGTGAAGTTTCTTTTCCCTGGAAGTTTTCTCATTTAACTGGCAGCAATAGCTATGGGACTATTCTGTTACTCATTGTTCCAAAAAGAACAGTTCCTCTTTACATAGAGATTTTTTAAACAGAAAAACTAGATAGTATTTGAGTATGACTTTATGTAATAGAAAAATATTAAATTGTAACTAAATTCTCTGAGGATGAAGAAATCTCTATGTTGTTTGGGGATAAATTTTGTGTTTTTCAGTCGGGTAAAACCTGGAGATGAAGAATTGGATAAGTTAAATTCCTCTCCTTGAGGAAAAAAAAAGATGAAAAATAAATACAAAGAAAATGTCCTAGAGAGGGGACAAAGCAGCACAAGTGACCGGAAGAGCAAAGGTGATATAGAGGACTGCAATGTTCTCAAACTTAGACATACATCAGGTTGACCTGAGAAGTTAAGAAAATAATAATTGATTTTTAATTTGACAGAGAGAGATCGCAAGTAGACAGAGAGGCAGGCAGAGAGAGAGGGAAGCAGGCTCGCCGCCGAGCAGAGAGCCTGATGCGGGACTCGATCCCAGGACCCTGAGATCATGACCTGAGCCGAAGGCAGCGGCTTAACCCACTGAGCCACCCAGGCGCCCCAATAATTGATTTTTAAAAGAAAGTTTAAGGCACAGATTCCTTGGCTAGACGCAACTCCCCCTCCCCCATTTTCTGTTTCAGTAAGTCTCAAGCATTGCTTAATAGCTTGCATTTCATACAGGTTCCTGGGTGATGCTAATGTTGCTACTGGTCCAGAGACCACACTTCAAGAACCACGTTACACAGGATATGTAGGAAGTTTTGCTTTGGTTTGTATGGTATAACTTTCCATCTGACCAACTATCTCTGTTTGTCTGGAACTGAAGAATTTCCTGGAACTTGCAAGGCTACAGCTGGAAAGTCTTCAACACACCAAGAAGATTGGTCACCCTACATCATACTGTCGAGATATGTTCAGTAAAAAGTTACAATACTGGCTAATAGCCATTTGCAATAACATGGATGGAACTGGAGGGTATTACGCCAAGCGAAATAAGTCAGAGAAAGACAATTATCATACAGTGTCACTTATGTGTAGAATTTAAGAAATGAAACAAAGGATCATAGGGGAATGGGGGGAAAAATAAAATAAGACAAAATCAGAGAGGGAGACAAAACCTAAGAGACTCTTAATGACAGGAAACAAACTGAGGGTTGCTGGAGGGGAGGTGGGTTGGGGGATGGGGTAACTGGGTGATGGGCATTAAGGAGGGCACATTGCGTAATGAGCATGGGGTGTTATAAGCAACTGATGAATAACTGAACTCTACCTCTGAAACTAATGATACATTATATGTTAATTAATTGAATTTAAATAAAATAAGATAATAAAAAAGAAAGCTCAAGTTGCTTTTTGAATGTCATTATCTATAATCTTGGCCCAAGGTCCAGTATCCTGCTGTAGCTAGAACTGTCACCTGGAACTGAGTAAGCCATCTCATGAATAATTATAACTATCAAGTGGTCAGTGTTTCCATTCAGCAGCAAGTGAAAAGCATTCAGTAAGAAGAAGAAAGGTATTTGGACTATCACTTCAAAGTAAGACGGTCCTTAAACAAATATTTCAATTATTAGAATTACAGTCTTTAGGGAAAGTCACTATTTGGGAATGAGTGTTCCACAGAGTTTATACATGCAGTTCTAAATGAGTTCATCATATTAAGAATGTCAGAATTAATCAGGATGGGCTAAGGTTTATGGCAATAATAAATGCAAAATCTGAATGGCTAAAATCAACAAATGTTTATTTCTTGTGCACACGGTCTATCCTTAGAACCCCAAAAGAAAATTGCCCATTTTTTGCCTTTTTAAAAAAAGATTTTAATTATTTATTTGCGAGAGAGAGAGAGATTGCACCATCATAGGGGAGGGGCAGAGGGAGAGGAAGAGGTAGAAACAGACTCCCCTCTAAGCAGGGGGCCCAACTCAGGACTAGATCCCAGGACGCTGGGATTATGACCTAAACTGAAGGCAGATGCTTAACTGACTGAGCCAACCAGGGCCCTTTGCCTAACTTTGCAACTATGCTCAAGGCAAAATTATAAGATATAAATTATTTTAAGCATTCTTCAAAAACTCTCTCACACCTCCTGCCCCTAAATCCTAATACAAGAAATATGTGATATCTACACAACCTGTAACAGCTCACCAATTTAAGCCCACCAATTTTTAATTTAATTTGCAGTGTTACAGGATTTTTGTCTCCTTAGTGCCCAGGTCCTTGGTCACGCCTCTTCAAAGAATGAAGAGGTAGACCAGTGGAAGAGTGGTGGGCCACAAAGTAAAGTTTAGTGATCAAAAGTACAAAGCTCCAGGAGAGGGAGGGGGTACTGAGAGAATTGCCTGCAGGGTTTCTATGTTTAGGGGTTTTTAATGAGCTCTTTTGCTGAACTATCTTAAGCAATCAGTGTATGCTGGTTGTGCCAATCAGGGCTTTGGTCACATATCTGTCTACCTATTAGGTTAATGTCTCTGTGCTGACAGTCTTTTTTTTTTTTTTCTTTCTTTTTTATTTTCTGACATCCGGAGGCTTATATGTCTTAACTGCCCCTTGCCTGTGATATCGACAAATGCTTTGTAATTGTCTTTTTTTTTTTTAAGATTTTATTTATTTATTTGACAGAGACAGAGAGAGATCACAAGTAGACATGAGAGACAGGCAGAGAGAGAAGGGGAAGCAGGCTCCCTGCTGAGGTGAGAGCCCCATGTGGGGCTCCATCCCAGGACCCTGAGATCATGACCTGAGGCAAAGGCAGAGGCTTAACCCACCCAGCCACCCAGGCGCCCTAATTGTCTTATTTTAGTATGTTTTGCAGAAGTCATTTCTGCAAAGGCTGCAAAGCAAAATGTTAGTGCAGTCCTGTCCAAACTGCAAAACAGGATGTCAGTGCTGTTTTATTTTAGCTGTCCTGACTCCATATTTTCTTGTTGGGAACCATGGCCCTGACTACCTGTCCAACTAACTCCTAACAGTGGAACCTCACATATAAGTGATACAAACTGCCAATGCTTGTTATTTAGTAATAAAAATAAAATACTGCGATAGAGATATTAACAGGAACAATCAAACCTGCAGGGGCAGGAAAGGCTTATCTAAAACACCCCAAATCCTAAAATAATTGCTTTCCCCAACTCCTATAGAGGACTGCAATCTGGTTATCAGCGTACACAATGATTGGCGGATTTAACTAAATCCCCTTCGAGAGAACCCACCCAAATCCTCTAATTGATTAAGTTCTTTCAACAGCGAAGGGTCTCTTGGACCTCCAAGTTTTAATCTGAAAATCTTAATTTTAGCTTCCATAACCAACCCTCTCCTTCCACCCTCCACAGTTGATGAAATCATAGGTTTCAATTCAGATCACATGATAGAAAAATTGGGGGGGAATGTGCAAATTTTCAGGGGTTGGGGATTGCAAACGTAGGGGAAAGACGCCATCTCCCGGTAAGGGATGGGAATGAGCAAGAAAAAAGCCAAATGCAATTTAGGGGCTAAACTGCGGCAGCTTTCGTTTTAAAGCGTCAAACCGCGAATCTGCGGCGCCCGTGGACTCCGAGATCCGCCCCTTCTGGTGGCTCTGACCACTCCAGTGAGCCCTGCGCAGCGTGATTGACAGGCCAACAGCCCGGTCCTTTACCTAAACTCGTCACTCCGGAAACAGTGACCGGATCTCTCCGGAAGCTCAGGGTCCGCGCTCTCCCAGCATCCTTTGCTTTCCGGCTATGCTCAGTCCTGTCCGACCAGTCCCGCCTTGCGCGCCCATTTCGAGCCCGAGTTTCAATCTCGAGTTCCCAGGCTCGAGAACCCGGAACAGATTTTCCAGGACTCGGTTCTTGGGCAGTGGCTATGGGGGCAGGAATGGCGCAGCTCGAGGGTTACTACTTTTCGGCCGCCCTGAGCTGCACCTTTTTAGTGTCCTGTCTCCTCTTCTCCGCCTTCAGCCGGGCGCTGCGAGAGCCCTACATGGACGAGATCTTCCACCTACCGCAGGCGCAGCGCTACTGTGAGGGCCATTTCTCCCTCTCGCAGGTGGGGTTCCCAACCTGTCCCCACCCTAGGAGAGGCCGGAGAGGGCCGACCCCCCCCCCCCCCCCCACTTTCTTCCACCTTATCCCTTTGGTCCCTCCATCTACCCTTCCAGCTTCGGAATATGAAAGGAACTGGGTAATCTCGTGTTCCTGTCCCCGAGGTCTGTGAAGTATTTGTTTAATAAATTAACAGAAGAAGATCTGTGTCCTAGGAAGTGGTGTTTTGGGGGATGAACGGACGTATTTGTTTTATCGCAGGGTACAACCCAGACGCGAGATGCGTTTCCCTCTTAGTAGCTCTCCCAATCCCTAGATCAGAGGCAATGGGCTGCCCCTTGGAAATGACAGAAAACTTCACTTTAGTTCAAGTGTCAAGAGCTTCGCTGTGTGGTACCGTAGGGAGTGAGTAGGGGATACCGTCGGGGGTGGGCGGAATCTTCAGCCACCAAGAATTGTCAAATTCCGTTAATTACATCTTTGATGTTTACAGAGCCTCTGTTAACTGGGTAAAGTGGCCCCCAGCGAAGTGGCATTATGTTTGAATATATGATTGGCTGCGTAAATATAAAGAGAAATAAAGTAGATGTATTATCCTTAGTTTTCTGGGAAAGCAATATAGAATAATGGCTAAAAATATAAAGTCTGTGGTTAAAGACCTGGTTTTAACCTTTTGTGCTGTAATTTACTAGTTACCTGACCTTGGACATTTTTTAAGTTTCAGGTTACTCATCTTAGAAAGACAGTTATAGCAGGATCTACTATAGAGCATTTTGCAGGATTAAATACAGAGGATTTAGCGTACTTCTTGGCTCAGTACATGTTAGCTATCATTATAGAGCATGTGGTTTGATCTCTTTAGATGCTTCTTTTTCTCCAAAACCTTAAGAGTTCCAGCCAGTGTTTCCACACTTCAAAACTGGAACACTTGGAAGTCACCAGAATACTCTTCAGGGTGTCTGAAGGGTAGGTCTTGGAAATGGAAACTGATTTTAAGTTATTGCTGCCTGCTGATTACAGATACCTCCACACAAAACAGGTACGGAGGCAAAATGTAAGCACAGCCTTTCTTTAGAGGAGACATTTGATCTGCTGAGGTCTTATTTAACCACTGTGTCACAGAATAACTTCTCACAATGTCTGATTGTTGGTAGAGCTGGTTTTGAGCTTTGAGCTCCTTGTGTCGGTCCTGTCAGTGTTTGATCTTGCTCTTGCTTCATTGTTGGCCTTTCCTTCTTTAAGTGGGATCCCATGATTACTACATTACCTGGCTTATACCTGCTGTCAGTTGGAGTAGTCAAACCTGCCAGCTGGATCTTTGGATGGTCAGAACATGTTGTCTGCTCCATTGGAATGCTCAGATTTGTTAATCTTCTCTTCAGCGTAGGCAACTTCTATTTGCTGTATTTGCTTTTCCGCAAGGTACAACCCAGACACAAGGTATGTTTCCAAAATAATTTTATTACAAGTTTATGTGTAGTCAGGTCCACCATTTTGATAAATTGGTTTTATGAGATTTGGTGAAAAGTATCTTCTACTCATTGTGTTAATATTTTGATAAGCTAAAAAGCAATCCCCCACCCCTGTTTTGGAAGAAATTTGTATTTAAATGTTTGAATAACTTATTTATTTATAAGACCTGAAATAAATATTTGTGAATCAGATGAGTTCAGTAAATCTTTATTGTGCTTGTTATGTGTGCTAGGCATTAAGACCACAGAGATAAATAAGGTTTTGTTGTTGTTGTTTTTACCAAACTTCTGTCTTCACTAGGGAAAACAGAGGAATACCTACATTTACCTCAGGAATTTTGAGGTGGATTGCCTGACTTTGAATTCTGTCCATTTACAAGTTGTGTTACTTTCAGCAGGTTACCCCTAGTGATGCCATGTCTTCATCTATTAAATGAGAATAATACAGAATCTGCATCACAGGATTGTAAGGTCTACAGGAGTTTAATAAGTGGAAGGTGTTTGGAACAATGCCTGATAGAATAGTAAGGACTCAATAAATAATAACTATAATAATTATTTTTAACTTGAATGGTATCAATAATGTAAATTGTGAGGGAGAGATAGGTAAAAGATGCTATGAGGACACAGAAGAAGTAGAGGAGTAGAGGAGCACTTATTTTGCAGGCTGACTGGCAGGAAGATGTATGGGTGGCGTTGGGTAACACTTCACAGAAAAGATGGTACCTGAGCTGAATCTTGATGAACAGACAGGACTGTAGGATGGGGAATGAAACCTGCCAGTAGAAAAAGCATAAGCAAAGGTAGAGAGGAGTTGAGCAACAAGATGCAGAGAGGATTGCTTTTTGGAGTAACTAGATTATAAAGTATAAGGATGTGAGGCTGGACAAGTAAATAGGGGTGAAGTCATGAATGTCTTTGTATGTCACAGAAAGGATTTGAACGTTATCTAGTAAGTGGTGAACAGCCTTTATTTTTAACGAAGAAAATGGCATGGTCTGATTGGTGATTTAAATTAGGTGGAGAATAAAATTTCAGGAGATAAGAATGCTTTCAAAATGGGAAATAGTCTGTGAAAAAACACCAAAATTTTTTTAAAATTAAAAAATTTAGAAGTGTTTAGCTTTCGACTGGGCACACTATTTTCAGGAAAAACCCTGAAAGTTCATCATGAAACAATAAGATTGTTGGGTATAGTAGTATAAATGCTATATGCGTATTTACATTCTCTCTACTGTAGAATTTAGAAGGGGGTATTTTTAAAAGAAATTGATGATGATGGCTAAACGAATGCTCATTGGAGGCACTACGAATTAAAGTTCAGGGAAGTGAAACCATGTGCCCCATGTCCCATTCATCAGCATGTTCCTTATAGTATTTAGTTCAGTGTCTTCCATACAGTAACTCCTTAACTATTTGCTGAATGACTCAAAGTATTTCAGGACATAGAAGCTTTGCCATACCCGTGTATTGTCTTCATGGCTTCCAAACCTATTGCTATAACTAAAAGTTACCAGAAAGCGTCCTTACAAATGTATATTGTGTTTTTGTAAAACTAGAAATAAGATTAATATTCAATAATTTTACTTAAGATTCAGATAGTTGTTTTTTTTTTTAAATTAATCTCTGTGTTAGCTCAGCAGAAATGGCATATTTATTGTGAAAATAATTTTACATGTGTTTTCTTTTCCCCTTAGGCTGCCTCAAGTGTCCAGAGAATCTTGTCAACATTAACATTAGCAGTATTTCCCACACTCTATTTCTTTAACTTTCTTTATTATACAGAAGCAGGATCCATGTTTTTTACTCTTTTTGCCTATTTGATGTGTCTTTATGGAAATCATAAAACTTCAGCTTTACTTGGATTTTGTGGCTTCATGTTTCGTCAAACTAATATCATCTGGGCTGTCTTCTGCGCGGGAAACGTCATTGCACAAAAATTAACTGAAGCTTGGAAAACTGAGCTACAAAAGAAAAAGGAGGAGAGGCTGCCCCCTATTAAAGGACCATTTTCAGAATTCAGGAAAATTTTTCAGTTTCTTTTGGCTTATTCCATGTCCTTTAAGAACTTGAGTATGCTTTTCCTTTTGACTTGGCCCTACATCCTTCTAATGTTTCTGTTTTGTGTTTTTGTAGTTGTTAATGGTGGGATTGTTATTGGTGATCGAAGTAGTCATGAAGCCTGTCTACATTTTCCTCAGCTCTTTTACTTTTTCTCTTTTACTCTCTTTTTTTCGTTTCCTCACCTACTGTCTCCTAGCAAAATTAGGGCTTTTCTTAGCTTAGTTTGGAAACGTAGAATTCAGTTTTTTGTGATGACTTTAGTCTCTCTGTTTTTAGTTTGGAAATTCACTTATGCTCATAAATACTTGCTCGCAGATAATAGACATTATACATTCTATGTATGGAAAAGAGTTTTTCAAAGATACGAGATTGTGAAATACTTGTTAGTTCCAATATATATATTTGCTGGTTGGAGTATAGCTGACTCATTGAAATCAAAGTCAGTTTTCTGGAATTTAATGTTTTTCATATGCTTGTTTACTGTCACAGTACCTCAGAAACTGCTAGAATTTCGTTACTTCATTTTACCTTATATTATTTATAGGCTTAACATACCTCTGCCACCTATATCTAGGCTTGTTTGTGAACTCATTTGCTATGCAGTTGTTAATTTCCTAACTTTTTATGTCTTCCTGAACAAGACTTTCCAGTGGCCAAATAGCCAGGACATTCAGAGGTTTATGTGGTAACATCGGAGATATATTGAATTCTAAAAATAGACTTATTTAGACTATCTCCACAATGAACAATTGAACAGGTAAAAATAATGGACTTTCTTTTGGGGACAATAGTGGTCCACAGATCACATCAGATTTTTTGTGTTTTAAATATCAGATATATGTGTTTTAAACATATATAATAAATCCAAGGAAGTGGTAAAGAACTGAGAAGAGTTTAAGACTTGCTCCATAAGCCTAAATAATGCAAAACGAAATTGTTTACAGTTACTTCATGATACCCCTTTGGTACTGCTGGCCACTCAAAAAGTTTGAAAAAATTTTGTAAGTATTAGTTTAAGAAAACTGAGCTTTATAGTACTGAAACTTATTTATTAATTCTCTTCAGAAAGCAATAGCAGGCAAAGTATTTGAAAAAATTTACAGATGATCAGGTAATATTCTTGATTGAAAGGTTACTTAACATTTCAGTAAATATAATTTTAATCGTAAGGCAAAATAGACTCACATAGATAATGTTATAAATTAGAAGCTCATCTAGGTTTATCTTGTAATTAAGTTGTTGATTTTTGTTAAAAGTCTAGAAATGATCAACCCTTTCACTAATTCTTTACTTTTGTTTTATTTATTTATTTATTTATTTTTTTGAGAGAGAGAGTGCATGCACATGTGAGTGGCTGGAGGAGGGATGCAGGGAAGGGAGGGCAGAAGGAGATGGAGAGAGAGAATCTTAAGAGACTCCATGCCCAGTGCAGAGCTCCATGCGGGATTCAGTCTCACAACCCTGAGACCTGAACTGAAATCAAGAATTGGGTGCTTACCCCACTGAGCCTCCCAAGCACCTCACTAATTATTTTTTTAAATTTTTATTTAAGTAATCTCTATACCCAATGTGGGGCTTGAACTCATGACCCCAAGATCAAGAGTGGCACACTATTGACTGAGCCAGCCATGCCTCCCTTTCACTAATTCTTAGTATGAAATGTATGATGGACAAAGGTAAAATGTGTCGATGATAATACCTTTTAAAAGGGATTTTCTTTCTAAAATACATTGCCATATAGTTTCTTATGGCTGCCGTAACAAATAACAACAAACTTGGTAGCTTAAAAAAAATGTCTCTCATAGCTCTCAAGGCTGGAAGTCTAAAATTAAGGTGTTGGCAGGGCTGGTTACTTCTGGAGGCTCTGAGGGAGAATCTAGCATGCAGTTCTTGCTGTTCCTTGGTTTACAGATGCAGCACTCCAATCTCTGCCTCTGTCTTCACATGGTCTTTCTCTTATAAAGATAATGTCATTGGTTAGGGTTTACCCTAAGCCAGGATGGTCTCATGTTGAGATCTTTAATTAAATCTGCAAAGACCCTTTTACCAAACAAGGGCACATTTACAGGTTCCAAGTAAACATCTTTTTTGTGGGATACTTTTCACCCACTGAAGTTACCAAAGTATATTTTAGGATAAACCTCATAAAATTAATAGTAAATAATTGTTGAGATATTTTAAATTATGTCTTTACTGAAAGTTAATTCTGAGATAATGTAATTACAAAAGAAAAGGTAATTGGTATTTGATTCCATTATCCAAAATAGTTAGAATTGAAAGGAACTTTAAAAATCATTGGATCTAATCTTATTTTGTAGGTTAGGGAGCTACCTCTTAGATAGGATTTTTTGTGTGAGTCTTTGGATTCTGAGTCTCCTATTTCTTGTACATTCATTGGGTTGTCATTCCATTACAGAAAAGTATTATTTGGACATGTTAATTTTGACATGCAGACATAGAACTGTGAATACAATTTATTTTTTAATCTCACTTTACATTTGTAAACTTAAAAATAACTGTGAAAAAATTACTTTGTCTTCAATGTTGGATTGTGCTTTGGGTTTTAAACAGTGGGTAGATTTGGAAAGTATTCTGCATTGCAAATATAAAATTGTACAGGTGAAAATTACAGGTACAGTCTTAAGTAATAAGTACAGGGCAGTCTTGTATTCTGTTCAGTATGTAGAAAGTTGATTGACTCTGGTTTTAACAGTGATTGTTGACAGATTTCTTTACTCATTTTGTTTTTTTGGTAATTAGATAAGAAAATACAAAGAAATTATTATAATGAAGATCTGAGTTCCAGGACATCAAAATAAATAACTTCCTTATCTGTTATTATTAAGGCAAGGCTTTTGTGATTAGGAATATTTCTGAGACGCAAAAACTTTCCCTTTAATCCATTCTGACAAACATAAGGAAACCATTCCACTCCATAGATTGGGGGAATCACTGTTCCAGTTCATTTGTAAGTGTTAAATTCCTGCTATTTTAAGAGATTGGAGGAAATCCACACTCAAAGAGAAACAGGTTAACCTTCCTTGTTTTCTATAAAGTATATGAAATACAGTACTTAACATTTTAAAAAACTGTGAATTAAAAGGTGCTGTGGAGTGTAGCTTTTAGAAACATCCTAAGTTGCATTTGTGTTTTGAATATTTTTCAAGAAATATTGAATACATATTTTTGACATGAATTTTTAAGAAATTAAATATGATTGAATTTCTTGATTAAAAGATGATTATTTTAAGAAAAGTACTGATAAGTTGGACAGGCTGTGGAGCCTTGCAATTATTGTTGGAGTCTTTAAGTAGGATTATTTTAAAGAATGTCATAGAAAGATTTAGTCCATACATTTTTAAGCCTTGTAATAAATCTTTTTGAACTTTTTCTACCTTACATGAAATTCCATAGATAAAAATTATTTCCTTTCTATGGTGTTAGTAAGCTTGCAGTGTGCTGTGTGTTTCCTCACATATTTATGTTTTCTTTTAGTGGATACGTAGGGATCTTTTTAATGTATCTATGTTTTAAAATTATTTGGAAATACAATGTTCCTGAGCTTACTAAACATAGAATGTCATTTTGGTAAGATAAATTGTGTTAGCTGTCTGACCTCTTCCTCCTCTTCTTAAAGTTATTTCTGAAACATGCTTAGTCTGTCATGAAGTACATTAATTTAAGTAGCTTTAATATAGTTTATTTCTAATAGATAAATAGCTAAATGTAGTATATTTCTAGTTTCAATTTAACTGCCACTATGCTTGACATTTTTATTTTTTCTTGATAATTGCTGAAGGCAGGAGAGGAAAAGAAAAGAGATCCTCATTATTAGTCTCCCTAAATAGTGGACAGTTATTTTAGATAAACACTTAAGTAAAATACTGATATGAAAAATGAATTCATGTTGAATGAATTCAGAGCATTTATTATCTTTGAGGCAATTAGAATTTTCTTAAGTGAAACAAGAAAGAAGCATCATGCAAATAATATGAGAAAGCTTTTTTGAATGGAAATTTAAATATGACTTAGGAACCATGGGCTTGTAGAAGAAGCATTTAACATGAAAGTTAGGATTTCTGTATTTGTTGCTTTAGATTTAATAAACCAAGTGATTTAATCTTTTGTCCTCATTTCAAATGAGAACAGTATTTGTCATGACTGTGGTTATTCTAGCCTGGCATATGTCTAGTCGTATTTCAGAAATAATTTAGCCACTGCCATATATCCATAAGCACAGTAAATGTCAAATAAATGTATCCTGAATGAAGTTTTTAGTATAGAATGAAGTGAATGTCTTAGAAAAATCATACTATATAACCATAAGCTAATTTTAGGAAATAAATCACATGCTTCTTAATGAAAGCCATCCTAAACTTTTTTCTGCCTAAATTTTCTGACCTAGTTTTAACTTTTTTTATTTACTGTAGTGTTTAAAACTTATACATGTATCTACTTGTAAATATGTTATATGTTATTATAATAGGATGTGATTTCAAAATTGTTGCTGTTTATTTAAAATAAGAAAAATAAGTAACTTTCAACTGTTAAAATATAATAGCAGTAAAACTTTGATGCTTATTAAACTCTTAAGGGAAAAGAGATTTCAACCATTTATGAATAATTTGTGTTATGTTAGTTAGGCTGCATTTTAGTATTTTAGGGATAACTGTCGCTTTTTATTTAGGGTATTTTTTGATATATTTAAATGTGGACAATATGACAAACATTTCCAATATATTAAAATTTGTATAGCTGAGAAAATTATAATAAAAATGGATAGATGATATATTTTTTAACACTTACCCATGAATCTAACACTAAATTCTTTAACATTTGGAAATTATTTCTAGGGTAAGAAGTGTTGCCACTGTAAAGAAATCCAATAATATCATTATATTTTCTTGTTAAAAATTGGGCATTTGATGAATTCAATGTTAATTAAATTTGAGCCCACTGTATCACCATCAGACAAAAAGAGATATGGTATTTTTCTGAGGAGATAAATATTAAGCTTTGTATTGATATTTTTCACACAGACTGGAACTTTACCATGATTCAGTTCAGTTGAACCATTGGGGTTGAGGGGACATACAAAATTAGGAAGAGAGGGAAGAAAACAGTAACTAATAATTGCTGTCATTTATTGAGCACCTGCAATGTTCTAGGCATTGTACTAGCTGTTTTGTAAACATTGTCTCATTTGATCCAACTTATATTTATATGAAGCAGATACTGATTTGTCTTTCACTCCTGGAGAAACTAAAGTTAAGGCAGATCAGGCAAGTCGCCCAAAGTCAGCGCTGTCACTTAAGAACATAGATTGGCTTGACTCCCAAGCCTGTGAGGGGTTTTTTGTTTGTTTGTTTGTTTTAAGATTTTGTTTATTTATTTGACAGAGAGACTCAGCAAGAGAGGGAACACAGGCATGGGGAATGGGAGAGGGAGAAGCAAGCCTCCATCTGAGCAGGGAGCCCAGATGTTGTGCTCAGTCCCAGGACCCTGGGATCATGACCTGAGCTGAAGGCAGCCACTTAATGACTGAGCCACCCAGGTACCCCCCCCCCCCCCAAGCCTTTTAACTGAGACTCTGCCTCAGTGAGAAAATTTTTCATTAGAAGTAAAATACGGAGAGAAAGGTGGTAATCTGTCTTTACTCTGCATTAGCCAGAAAATTCATGACCGATTGTTTTTTGTATGTAGTCATTTTTTTAAATGCTAAAGGAGCATGAACAGATAGTTATAAGAGAAAGGACTTTTAAAACTATAGGATGTTTAACTTGGAGAAATATAGATCCTACAATTTGATAAGCTCTTATAATTGAAGAGTAATTATTTGGAAGAAGGATTGGACTGGTCTTTATTCCCCAAAGTTTATATCAAGGGCCAACAGATTTCAGCTGATTAAAAAAAAAAAAAGTACATTCTGTAATTGTTTAGTCTCTGTCTGGGAATGGATCCAGAAAAAAGCAAGTTTCTCCACTCTTTGACAAGATTTCTGTTTGTCAGGAATGCTTCAGAAGAGATTCAGATAGTAGAGTTAAATGTTTAAGATGTCTCACAACCCAGTGATTTGAAATTCATTAAGTTTGTTACAACTAATATTTTTTGCATTAATGAATAAGTCATGGTGAAGTATTTCTGGTGGATTGCATGCTGTCTTTAATACGTTTTAAATTTCTGAACAAAAATTGTACTTTTAACTCTACCTTGTTTAGAAATAAATTTGAGGGGCGCCTGGGTGGCTCAGTGGGTTAAGCCGCTGCCTTCCGCTCGGGTCATGATCTCGGGGTCCTGGGATCGAGTCCCGCATCGGGCTCTCTGCTCGGCGGGGAGCCTGCTTCCCTCTCTCTCTGCCTGCCTCTCTATCTACTTGTGATCTCTCTCTCTGTCAAATAAATAAATAAAATATTAAAAAAAAAATCTTTAAAAAAAGAAATAAATTTGAGATATACAACTTAGTAAGACGTATTTTTAGCTATAGTGTTTAAGCGTACTGCTATTGTAATTTAAATTTTTCTATTTTTTTAAACCCCCTTTACATTAGTGAAGAGAATGTGCTTCTATTTGAAAAGGATTTTCCTCCTCAAGATAAATAGGGCAAGCACTATCTATAAAATGTTTTTAAAATGCAGTATCCACTAGGTGGTGATATTGTACTACATTTCTGAGTGTTCTGGTACTAAAACTTTCTTAATCCGCGTTAACTTTTTTTTATAGTTTTAGTTTTGAACTACAAAGTAATTTATAGTCATCCATGTCTGTTTATTATAATGTTAGTCACAATATTTTCTAAATTATATGAAGCTAAGGTAAATGTAAAAAAAAATCATTTTTGTGTTGTGTAATCCTGTCTTAGGTGATATGACCTAATATATCTTCTCATATGGCATTCTTTACTTCATATGATGTAGATGAGATCTTTTCCCACAGTCAGTGAATGATGATGGTAAAAAACTTGAAAACTCCTTTATCATTAAATTAGCCACTATTTTAAGTGCTTTACCCATATTTATGAATCATAACAAACCTGTGGGATCAGTACTGTTTTTAATATTTTGACTCTGCACAGGAAGACACTGCATATAGGAAGATTATATTTTGCCCAAGATCACAAAACAACTGGCTGAGCTGGGGTTTATATCTAAAGCAGGCTGACTCCAGAATCCACATGAACTGCTATCAGTTGCTGGAGGAAAGGGTGAAGGGCATCAAGTCCACCTTCAAATAATAGTGTTTTAGAAAGAAAAGCATGAGGAATGTGGTTATACTCCCTGTTTTTATAAGTCAGGACAATGAGGCCCACACTAATTTTGACTATTCCAGAGGCAGATCTTCCATCTGCCATGTTATCTTCCATTTCTGTTTTGGTGATGGTATCTCAGAGTGAAATATGTATGTACTTAAGAATTTAAGGGAGGGGAAAAAAAAGAAAACCCTCAGGACTGGAGTCTTAGCCATATTTACATTGAAATAAAGAGCTTTGTTTTAATTAGATGATTCCAGCTACCAAATGGAGGAGCATAGTTGTTTGAAAATTATTACTTAGTTTCTCCAAAGAGACTCCCATTTGGAAGCAAATTGTCAAACATGACATACTTTGGAATTTTTTAAAAAAAATTTTGACTGGAAAAGCTTAATGTTTTAAAAAAAACCTATAAATACATGTTGTAGATGCTTTTAAGTTTTATATTTTATTAGATAACCATGCCGTAAAGTGGAAATGTTCATTTGACTTCTACAATTATATTGTGGTTTTATGTCATTTAAAACTGATTTTTAAGTAAATCTATTTATAAGAATAAAAGATACACTTGTTTTCTTTTTTAAAAAGTTTGTTCAGATATGGTTTCATTTTGCTTGTAAATAAATTCATGTTTTATAATAATTTATTGTGTCTAACATATTCTCTAAACTGGATGCTAGTGGCTCATTGACTCTACTACTAGCCATTTTTCTTTGCCTACCATCCACTAATCCTTCATTTTATTAAAATGATATTAAAATAATAGAATTGAATATTTGTAAGCATCTGTAATGAGTGTCTGTCACCAGCTTAGATAAGTATCTAATCTTCCTTTTATTTTCATAGCAATGGGAGGCAGTTAAACTACTGGACAATCACCTTGGAACTTGTAGGTCTGCTCTGTTAGACATCCAGTTTTTACTTTTCACTGGGCTTCTTGGAGTTTTCCCCACTTATATTTCAGCCAACAACTTAAACACTGGTTTGGGGTTCCTCCTCCATGTTCCCCTCCTTTCCAGGATTTCCCTTCTTAGTTTTTAGCCAGCCTAAACACCATCCTTTCATACCTCAAGGCAGTGATGTTGCAGCTTCCTGGGCTCAGAAAAAATCATATAAGCATGGATCTCACCCAATGGGATCATCCAATGATCAAATCCTATCCAGTTCCTGCCTGCTTTTGTTTGCTCTTTAGTGCTTTTAAATAGGTTTTTTTTTTTTTTTTTCCTTTTTAAGTTTGTCAATCTGCAGAAGAGTTAATATGATAAAAGTTCCACTGCCATTACCTGCCCAGGAACTATCGTCTTGATTATAGTTGTCATGTATTGTGCATAGGCTGTTTATGGATAAGGAAATTGGGGTGTTACTTTTGCTTCGAAGAACTAAAAAGGAGAGTTCCTAAAAGTATATGGGGACAGTAAGTTATAGACTTCTAATATGGTCCACTAATATAGTAAATCATAAAATTTGTAATTAAATCCAACAGCTTTTTCAAGGTCCCTTATGTAAGAATGGTATAAAAAACACAAAACTGACTAATCTACTCCAGACAAGAGTAGCTCACCTTTTAATTGGGGGCTAACTAATGCAATGTATAATCACTAAGGTGGAATATAAAGCTTGGGAGTTGACTTGGAGATAGAAATTATATCTGACAAAAATATTTCATGGGAAAAATTACATTTGAGACTGTATTTGATGGGGATGGGTAAAGACATTGTAAAAAACCAAAAAAACAAAAAAATTCCAGACACAGTAAAGAGGCATGGACAGATTGCACAGTAAAATTATCCCACTTGAGCAGTAGGTGATCACAATAGTAACCAACATTAATGGAGCGCTTGCTATGCACTAGGCACTAGTCTAAGTCTTAAATATGGACTAGTTTATTTAAGCCTCATAATAATTATGAGGCAAATGCTATTATCCCCATTTTATTGAGGAAATTGAAGTACAAGGGAACAGAAACTTTGCAAACATATGAAGTGTGACTCTAGGACCACCTGCCCTTTTACACAGGGTGCTATACTAAATATCTAAATTTGTATAATCGGACAGCCTGTGCTTGAAAGTTGAGATTATTTTTATGAAGAAAACAATGTTTTGCTATAGGCAATGAGGAGCAAAGAGAACATATATCCTACAAACAGACCCTATTATAAGTGGGGCTGGAGGAACAAAGCTATTTGAGAGAGGATAGCCAGAAGATGAAGATGAAGGGAATCGCCCATGTCACCTCCTTAGATCCTGTTTCGTGTGGTATAAGGAGTAGGGAAAAGAGCATTCTTTTTTTTTTTTTTTTTACATGTTCAATTAGCCCACATTTTATACATCATTAGTTTCTGATGTAGTGTTCAATGCTTCATTGGTTGCATACAACAGTGCTCCTCACCACATGTCCCCTCCCTAATATCCATCTCCTGGTTACTCCATTCCCCCACCCCTCTCCCTCCTCTAACCCTCAATTTGGTTCCCAGAGTCCAGAGTCTCTCATGGTTTGTCTCCCTCTCTGATTTCTTCCTGTTCAGTTTTCCTTCCCTTCCCCTCTTCCTCCACATGTGAGTGAAACCATATGATATGTCTTTTTCTGCTTGACTTATTTTACTTAGCATAATTCCCTCCAGTTCCATCCATATCAATGCAAATGGTGGGTATTCGTCCTTTCTGATGGCTGAGTGATATTCCATTGTATATATGAACCACATCTTTATCCATTCATCTGTTGAAAGGCGTCTCAGCTCCTTCCACAATTTGGCTATAGTGGACATTGCTGCTAGAAACATTGGGGGGCATGTGGCCCTTTTCACTACATCTGTATCTTTGGGGTAAATACCTAGTAGTGCAATTGCTGGGTCATAGGGTGGCACTATTTTTAACATCTTGAGGAACCTCCATACTGTTTTTCGGAGTGGCTGCACCAGCTTGCATTACCACCAAGAGTTTAGGAGTGTTTCCTTTCTCCACATCCTCATCAATACTTGTTTCCTGTCCTGTTAATTTTTGCCATTCTAACTGATGTAAAGTGGTATCTCATTTTGGTTTTGATTTGTATTTCCTTGATGGCAAGTGATGTTGAACATTTTTTCATGCGTCTGTTAACCATTTGTATGTCTTCTTTGGAGAAGTGCCTGTTCATGTCTTCTGCTCAATTCTTGACTGGAGTATTTGTTTTTTGGTGCTGAGTTTGAGAAGTTCTTTATAGATCTTGGATACCAGCCCTTTATCCATAGTGTCATTTGCAAACATTTTCTCCCATTCCATGAGTTGCCTCTTAGTTTTGCTGACTCTTTCCTTTGCTGTGCAGAAGCTTTTTATTTTGATGAAGTTCAAAAAGTTCATTTTTGCTTTTGTTCCCTTGACTTTAGAGACACATCTTGAAGTCACTGTGGGCAATGTCAAAGAGGTTACTATGTTTTCCTCTAGGATTCTGATGGATTCCTGTTTCACCTTTAGGTCTTTCATCCATTTTGAGTTTATCTTTGTGTATGGTGTAAAAGAATGGTCCAGCTTCATGCTTCTGCATGTGGCTGTCCAATTTTCCCAGCACTAAATTATTTATTGGAGAGACTGTCTTTTTTCCATTGAATATTCTTGCCTGATTTGTTGAAGATTAGTTGATCATAGAGTTGAGGGTTTATTTCTGAGTTCTCTATTCTGTTTCATTGATCTATGTGTCTGTTTTTGTGCCAATAACATGCTGTCTTGATGATCACAGCTTTGTAATATAGCTTGAAGTCAGGCATTGTGATGCCCCCGGCTTTGTTTTTCTTTTTCAACAGTCCCCTGGCAATTTGGGGTCTTCTCTGCTTCCAAAGAAATTTTAGGATTGTTTGTACCAGCTGTGTAAAAAATGTTGATGGTATTTTGATAGGAATCGCATTGAAAGTGTAGATTGCTCTGAGCAGCAGAGGCATTTTCACAATGTTTATTCTTCCAACCTGTGACTATGGAATGTTTTTCCATCTCTTTGTGTCTTCCTCAATTTCTTTCATTAGTGTTCTGTAATTTCTAGAGTATAGATCCTTTACCTCTCTCATTAGGTTTATTCCTAAGTATCTTATGGGCTTTGGTGCTATTGTAAATGGAATCAATTTCTTAATTGGAGAAGGGCATTCTTAATAAGGAACATGAAATTGAGGGGGGGCACCCTAAAACGTTTGGCCTGAAATGTTTTGAAACCAGGAGGAGACATGTAGTCTTCTCAGGAGAAACGTTTCTTGAGAGGAAGCAGGTACTATATTAGTCTTTCTCATTAAGTGCTGATCAGTGTGCTTTCTTTTATAATCTGTCTGTCTCTAAAAATATGGTGGAAGAACCATAGATTAAGAACTACGGAAGAACCGTAGATTAAGAAATTTGGCCTGATCTGGAATGGTAACTTTAAATGATACTGTGTACCTGTTTGATATTATGACTGTGTGACCAAATACACGGCGAAGTTGCAGAGGTGTAAGGATGCCCTTGGATTAGGGAGATCCATAAGCAAGGGAGATTTTTCTGATCTAGGAGAGCAATTTTTAATTAACCAATCTAGAAATCTATGCCTTGATCATTTTGTCCCTTTTTGAAATAATGCAGCGGAAACTAGCACATTATGGCTAATCAAGCATTAACATTTTAGTATTCTATGAGACTATCCATGTGTGTCCCCCTCCAAGCCTCCAGTCATCACCATCCCTCCCACCCCACTCACTGCCCACCTGCACATACGTACAAATACTTCTGGGGACGATGAGCATGAGAACTTTAGGAACATTGTTAGGGAAAGAAGGAAGAAAATGAAGGAGGAAGATGAAGAAAAATTAAGGACCACCAGGAAAGGGTAGTCCAGAGAGGAAACATTTCTTCATACATTGTCAACCCTGAGAATTTCTAAATTAAAATACTTTACTCAGGAAGATCATTTCTAATGGAATGCATATAGAATACTGATATGAAAAGGAAGAAGAATATAATATGATCTGGATTGAAAGGCCATACTATCTCTGCTTGCACAATCAAAATTCAGAATAATGTTAATTCTTTAGTGGGTTTAACTCTACTGGGCAACTATTAATCTCCTTTTTGCTAATCTTGTTTTCAAAATGCATTATCCTCAGTTGCACTGAAGGTGGCAATCTTGGACATCTTTTCCAGTTGTGAGTGTAACAGGAAATATACCATTTTACTTACCCACATACTGTTACAAATACTAATGATTTTTTTCATTACTTTTGAAAGACATTCTTTAAATACGTTTAGCTTTAGGCAAATATTGCTTGCTTATTTTTGTCAGGGAGCATTTTGGAAATGTGACCTGTGCAAACTTGAATCAGATGATTACAACTGCATTTCACTTCCCATTATCAAGAATATGTTAAAAATTCTATTTTCTACTTTTTTTCTCATTTGAAATACCAGTCAAACCTGGACCTTGAACCTTATAAACACAGCTTTCATTCCTGTGAAATATATATATCATATATATATATGTGATATATATATATATATATGATTACATAGTAGTTCCCAAAAGCTTTTGTTGATGAGAAATTCTTGTTTCCTTTCTATCTGACCATTAGACAAGAAGTCAGTCATTCTCTGAGCTGTTCTATATAACCAGTTACTTGATAAAGAAAGCAACTTTATTTGTATTGCTCTATGAGTAACATACAAAGTGAATGTTTTATTTATATTTTAAAGATTTTATTTATTTGTCAGAGAGAGAGCACAAGCAGGGGGAGCAGCAGGCAGAGGGAGAAGAAGGCTCCCCACTGAGTAAGGAACCTGATGTGGTACTCGATCCCAGGACCCCGGGATCATGACCCAGGTCTAAGGCAGGTGCTTAACCAACTGAGCCACCCAGGCATTCTGGAAGTGGATGTTTTAGTCATTCATTTTAGATGAAATAAATGCAATTTGGAAGTTTCTGCAAGTCTCCAAATGGTTTTCAGTGATATATGATATGACTTGATAGACTATTTATGGGTCCTTTGTTTTTTATAATATTTGATATTATAGTGGCTCTTTCTTTATGTTAGTTTGTCCATTGATCTATATGAAAACTTCCATGGACTATTTATCATCCAGTGATATTTTCTCAATCTCAAGAGATAAATAATTCAGATTGGAAGATCATAAATTTATTAGCATGTGCTCTGTGATACTCCAGATGTACTGTTATTTTTCTTAGTAAATACCCAGTTAAATGTTTATCATTAAACTGTAAGGGATTAGTATAATTTTGCTTTCTCCCTACTCCAGTTTTCCTCTATTCGCAAATTCTTTTCAAATTGAAATAATGGCAGTTTTTGGAAGAAAAGTAGCTCATTATGACAAATAATTGGCAATCATGTAGGAAGAAAATTCTGATCAATTGTGGCCTTCTTATTTCTTAATGGTTTAATTTGGGCTTAATATTTGAAAAGGATAAATAAATCTTAATCAAAATTAAAATTTAAAATATTCTAGTTTGTATAACTCTATTTTATTATTAGAATAACTTCCCTCTAACAAACAAGGGAGAAAATGATTGAACAAAATAAAAATAAACCAGCTTTCTATTTACTGTACAGTAAGTTCTAATTGATTGTCCTTCCTCTAAAGTAGTAAGGCACCTGTAAAGTATAGAACATTCAGGCTAGCATCAGAAAACCTGGATCCAAATCCTGATTCTGCCTTCAGCATGTGTGATCCTAAGTAGGTGAGTCTGCCAAGATCAAATGAGAAAAGGAAATACACATGAAAGTGATCTGATAGCTGTAAACACACCCCAGTAAAGCATATGTCTTAGTTATTCAATGTGACTCCAAATAGTTCAATTAACTTTGATCATATTTTTTGTGTAATGTTAAATAGTGTTAGATAATTGAATCATTACTTAACCATCTGCAGGAGTGTTGTGGAATGGTTTTTTATATTGAAGTGGAATTTGTTTCTTTAACTCAAAAAGACATGGATTTTGGTAACTATTTTGTAACTTAGATACTTGCTATTATAGTTAATGAGTTTGTTTTCTAAAAAACAGCAGTTTGATGTTCTAAAAATGTTACATATGTTACATTATTTAGAATCATATTAGTTGAGCTTTTTAATGAGGTAAGGAAGAGCTAAGGGGAGTCATTGAGAGTAGAAAAAGAAACATAAATTAGGAGAGGATATTGTCTCCCTGTCTATATCATTTGTGACTATAAGTCTCAGTGCTTATAAAACTGGAGTGTATAGCAAACCTCATGGAGAATTTTGACAACAACTTAACATCACTGGACATAAAACCAGAGTTCAAAATATCTACCTTCTCTAAGGTCCTCTATCTCCTTCTCTACACCAAACCCCACAGTGGTTCAAATTGGATCTGTCTTCTTTCACTCCCACTCACAATGTACAAAATTGATAGGCTTTCACTCTGAACTATACTAGAACCACTCAATATGATCCATAAATAAACCCCTTCGACTTAGATACCAATTACTGATTCAGTGAATTATGGCCTCCATAGCAGGGTTGGATACATTAAGAACATAAGTCACATGTTGTGCCAACTTTATTCGGAAGCAGTCCTCTTAGAGCTGCTCTCCTAAGAGCATCCATGGATTCATCCAATATAGGAATAGACCACTCTTTATAACAAACAGAAACATTTTATTGTAATAAACTTAGATGTGTATGTGTGATTGTATTTTCCAAGTTTTTTCTTAGAGCCCCATAGCAATATAATTACTGGATCAATCAATAGTCATTTGCTAAGTACCTGAAAGTCCTCATTGCTGCAAAAGTATGTATAATTTAATATCAAATGAGAAAACAAGATATAAGAAGATATATTCAGGAAACCGTCCATGATATTATTCCCCTCATAACTGAATATTTTTCTCTTTGTCCTCATAGACATCATCACACCATGGAAATTGACAGCTTCCTTATCTTTATTCCTTACTGGACTAGTATGAGCTTCATGTAGTCAAGAACTGTGTCTGTTGTATTCACAAATGTCAGGCACTTATACAGCAAATACGCAATAAATTGTTTTTGACTGACTGCTTGAATAAATATGAATAACTAGATGCCTAAGGATGCCAAACTAGAACAACTTTATATTCTTTAAATATAGAACTCTAGTCAGATTTAAATCAAGCAACATTGTATGCAATTTTAATTTCCTGATCCTTTATCTGACATTCAACTACCTTGATGCTTAGAGGTCAATATATTTTTTAGTAGAATGCCTCCCTAGTTTAAAATAAATATGACATATAAGATCCTATAAGAGGAATTCAATTTGTAACAATGTTTATACTATTAACACCTAGAATATTTTATATAATTATTGAAATATTTATTTTGACATATATATCTACATATGTACTATTTAGAAACATAGTTACCACTTATTGGGAGATAAGTAATATTCTAAATAAACATTTACTCAGAAATGTGTGTGTTGTGCTCGTCGGAACTATAAAAAGAAAATCCTGTATTTTTGATTATTAGAATTATAGTATTGGTTTGGCAGTTCACAATGTTATAAAACATTTGGCCATATCACCAGTAAATGTCTGTCCAACACTACTTAAAATTAAAATACTCTTGCTTCTAAATGTATAGTAGAAAATCAAGGCACAATTTATAGAAAGGACATTGAGACTAAAGATAAAAAGCATTGCTCTTTGCAACATCAGCAGCTGTATTTGCAGCCCATGTTTCTTTTTGTCATTACCCCATTACCCCCTTTTAAAATAATATCCTTTGTCACTCAGTTTCAGTGATAAATTCTTCAGGTAGCCAATTTCACAGCTCTCTCTGAAGATGTTTTGGAACTCTGAGTCACTGAGGTTTAGCTTGACCATTACATATTTTCTGCAACATTGATACTTTTCAAATAGTGAACCATCATACCTCAATTTTTCTCTTTCCTATCAAAGCATGTTAAATAATGGCAATGATGCAGCATTAATTTTGTTCTAATTTGTATGCATAATGATCTATTGCTTAAATGTGAATGTAATATTTTTGGTGTTATATTTACTGGTGTTGTGAGAGAAAAGGTTTTTGTTTGTCTTTTTTTGTGTTTACATAAATAAATAGGGCTGTTATTGGATGCCATCTTCTCATAATGGTGTTCCAACAAAAAATTGAACAAAGCAAAACAGTTCACTCATCTTTGGGTATACAATTTTTCATTTATGTCACAGGCCTTGCCAATTTAAATAGACAATTCTTATAATTAATGAGAATGTTCTTGTGCTTTGAAGGTGACTTAAATCACAATAATTTAACCCATGCATGATTTGATGTAATAGGAAGTTATAATCTTTATTAAGTAATTCTTAAAATTTTACATTCAATATAAATACCTTTTTATTAACTCTTATAGATCAACACATAAAAGGGATATCCAGGAGAGTCAAAATAGTTAAAACAACAGCTATTTATATAGTTCATGATTTTGATTAAGTTAGCAATGTAGACTGGACTCAACTGGGTGATTTCCTATGGGTCTCGTCTAGACTCACAAGTTGAGATAAACTCTTTTGACAAGGAAGGTAGCTAACTTCACTGGAGTTGTCAGGGAGACTGGGCCATATGTCTCCAGCAGGCTAGCTTGTGCTCCTTCACATAGTAGCATTATTGGGGCTCCCAAGAGCAGCAAGAGAGGGCAAGTTACAATGCACAAGCAATTTTCAAGTCTCTGCTTATTTTATGTTTGCTACTGTTTCATTAGACAAAGTGAATTACAGAGCCAAGACAGAGTCACTATGGAAGGGTATTGCCAAAGGGCTTGGATTGCAATCATTTTGGATGGATTTTGGGGAAACTGACTTACATACTCCTATGTTGCTGTACTTTTAAAAGTATTAATTCATTTATAATTGCAACTGATATTAAAACAAGTTGTGGATAGATTAAACAGCAAATGTTTTTACTCTCTTATGTTGCCAAATCTGGCAATTTAACTCACTTCCATGATACTAAATACTTTATTTTTAAATACATAAACTTACTTATTCTAAACATTTCACTATCAGTTCATATGTTTTGGTTCATGGGTTGAGAAATCATTAGACATTTTTAGACATTTGGCTCAGATGATGCTATATAACATTGAATTATGTGGTTCTCAATCTCTCAAGAGCAAAAAATATATAATATTGTCTATAAGTCCTCAAAGAGTATATTGCAACTGTTACCAGAACCCCAATTTTTTCTTTTAGAATATTTTAAACGATTCATTACACGACTTTAGTAAATAGGTGATTTTATATATATCTAAGTAACTATCTAAAATAGTCCTCTTGTGGGTCTACCTTTATTAAAATGATTAATCTATGTTCTAAATATTTTGGAGTCCACCTTCCTTGGAATTATTTCCAAAATTCTGAAGCCATGTACTTGGAAAACAAAACCAGAAAATGTTTCTTTTTCATAGAGCCATAGACTACCTATTTGTTTTTCTTTGCTTCCCCACCCCCCCTCCTACTTTCCCGAGTGCATTCAATGCCGTCCTTCTGTCCCTGAAGCCATTGTCAAAGGATCCTCAAGAATAGCCTGGTGGAAATGGACACTGGAGCTAGACTGAAGTCTGGCAAGCCTTAGATGAGTATGTGATCTTGCTGCCCACTTCATCCATTTCATTACCTAGCCCCATGCTCCAGTGAGAGGCTATCAGCAGTAAGTAACAAAACAACTCTGACTTAAGCAAAAACAAAGTAAAACAAGAAGGAATTTATTAGAAGTTGAAAGAAAGAACCTCAAAAATCTAAGCCCTTCTTAGAACCTCAGGGTTAGAACGGGGCTTTGGAATTTCTTCCCCCTCATCTTGGTCTCCTCTCTATTTCTCTTTGCCTGTTAACTTACTCTCTCCTACCGCAGCCAGATTTCTCCACTCAGGCAGGAAGAATGACCAGCAGGACTCTTGTGTTTGTATCATATCAGCTTGGTGATCACAGAGGAAGGAAGGATTTGGACTGAGGTTTCTTCCATCCATTACCTTTGATTACTCTGGCTCCAGAGCTGGAGAAGCTTATTATCATCATTAAATACAAATTATTGAATTTTACTGCATGCCAGGCACTGTTCTGTGAGCTCTCCATGACTAACTAATTTAATTCTCACAGGAACTATTGGAGACAATCATATGAAGTAGGTATAATTCTGTAGTATGTGCATTTTACAGATGAAAGAAGTGAAGAACAAAAAGATTAAATAACTTCCAAATTCGCACAGCTAGTAAGTGGAAGAGCCATGGTTCAATATGAGGAAGGCTGCTTCATGGGTGATGCTCAAGTCAGTCTGCCATGGTCTGTATGTTTTGGGCAGCTAGTGGTTGGATGTTTCCCAGATTTCTACTAGACCCCTCCTGTAGTTCTATATAAACAACAATGGTTCCTCTTTGAAAAGACTGAATTTGAAATACATTTATAGGTTTTTGTGGGTTTTTTCCTCTGAAACATGCAATTTAGGACTCAGAATTAGAAAATAATTAACCCCAAGTTTATCTGGATAGCTGGGGAATAAAAGGACTAAATGTAATTCTGACTAGAGAGTAAATGATCATATGATCATGTAAAGCAAAAAACTGTCAGAAACTCTTACACTGGATTCATTTCACCTTCATAACCAAAATTAGTCCTATTTGAGCTTTGTGTTATTTCATGTTCCTTGTGTGGGCATTATCAGTTTTATAAAGGGTATTGATTTGACTCTCATTCTACGAAGAAACAGCACAAGTACTTGGTACTACTGGGTATAAATAAAACATTCATAAGTAATGAAATGATTTACAGTAACTTATAAATTAAAGTTCCATATTGTAGGGTAAATTCTTTGAATTATAGAGCAATAGGACTTTGCACCTTTTGAAATAGTGGTATTGTGGACAAAGCTAAATTTCCATAAACAAGGAAGTTAATTCTCTTATCAACTCCTTTTTACCTTTTTTTTTTTTTTAAGATTTTATTTATTTATTTGACAGATGGAGATCACAAGGAGGCAGAGAGGCGCAGAGAGAGGGGGGAGGGAAGCAGGCTCCCTGCCGAGCAGAGAGCCCAATGCAGGACTTGATCCCAGGACCCTGGGATCATGACCTGAGCCGAAGGAAGAGGCTTAACGCACTGCGCCACCCAGGCGCCCTTTACCTTTGTTTTTTTGTTTTTGTTTTTGTTTTTGATTTTTGGTCAGCTGATATGTAGCTTCCCTATTTTGTTTGAACCACAGAAAACCTCCCAAGCTCCTCATTGTATAAGCTCTTGTTACCAATGAAGAGGCTAGAAAGATGCTGTGTGGGTTAACAACACTGTCTCACTCACTTTTGGGGCCGTTTCACCAAGTCCAGGAACAATACCCCCCCCCCCCGCCCCGCACTGCCCTTAAATCACTGTTCTTGGTTAAAGAGAAAATAAAATCCCTTTAGAAACTAGTCACTGCTCTTAAGATACCATAAACAGTGATAAAGAAGCAAACTCTGATGATCCTGAGGTGAATTTTTGGCTGAAGATGTTACTTGTCTATAACCTCAAGGGACATTATTATCCAACTTTGTATAGAGATGGTGTTGGGAAAGCCAGATGGGTTCACCTTAAGAAGAGAACAATTTTTTGTGAACTAAAACAGTCACATGCCTGCACAAGTCAAAATTAATATAGGATACCAAAAGATGTATTTGTAAGCATGTGTCTAGAGGTTCTAATAGTACAGAAATTTCTCCTATTTTTCCCCAAATTATTTATTGATCATGTGCTATGTGCTTTGAGCAATGTCAAATATTGGCCCTGCCCTCAGGAAGAGGGAGAAAACTAACATTTTTTTAATTTATATCTCTGGGCTAGAAATTGTCATTCATTCATTCAATACCTTTATTTTCAGAGCAGGGAACTGAGCAGTGAACTAGGGAAACAAAATCCCTGGTATCAAGACAATTATGTTCTAATAGAAAAGGCAGAACACAATCAGTGAATAAGATAATTTGAGATAATACTAAGTGTTATGAAGAACATTTTAAAAGTGTGACATGACAGGATTAGAGAAGGGGACACTTGAAACTGATAAGGGCATTTTGGAGAAGAAAATATTTGTGTTGAATTCTGAATGTGAAGAAGGGAATAGCTAGAGGAAGAGTATTCCAGTAACAGCAAGGCAAAGGCTCTGAGATTTATATGCACATTATCTCCTTCAATCGTCACTAGGTTTCTGTGAACAGTGTAGTATTAGCCTAATTTTACAGACAGCGAAGAAACACGGAAGTAACTCATGTAAGATCCCTCACTCAGTGAGCATGATGCCATGATATGAGCTCAGGATTATCTTGCTCTTTCTGCTACCCGTGCTGCTTCACTGGGATTAAGCGCTGACTACACACATGTGACAGAAGGAATTCCAAAGGGGTGGGGGGCGGTTCCTGTTCTAAACACAGGGCTAAAAGTGTCCTAGGTGTTCCTGACTTTTCATTTCCTTTCTACTGAGAAATATACAAGGACTTACCTTGTCCATTCATTGATTCATGCATTCAATAGATATTTTTGAGTGTGTACAGTATGACTAAAGCATGTGTTAAAAGAGTCTGGAATACATTTGTGATGAATAGTGTGAAGTATTTCCTTCAAGAATTTGAAAGTGTTTTTTTTCCCCTCATATATCATTCGGGAATTTTAGCAGTATAATTTGTTCTGCCAAAAGTTATGTGGAAGAAAATAAATCATTAGAATCTGAAAGTCTTCTCATTAGTTGGCTGGAATTTGTCTCTGGCATTTAATATCTGACTTAGTATTTATAAGCAAATGAAGCCAACCCCTTTTTATCCTTCTTATGGGTGTGATCAAAAAGGTATGGTTGGGATCTTTTCATTGGTTTGTAGAAAAAAATAGCATTTTATAAAGTTGTGATTTATATATAATTTATAAGACATCTAATTATTTCATCACTGAGACTGTCTCTGAATTCTGAGAAATGCCAAAGGACTAAAAATCTTCAATTCAGCCTAGGTCTACCACTGTCAATTAATTCTTTTTCTGCTGTGATTTCTGGCTTTTTCTGGCTAATGGCTAGGTAGGACAGTGGTTCAGCAAAAACAACAAAAGCATGTATTCCTATCCATTTCCCTGAAATATAAAGATGCCCTTGTGAAAGGAAATTTATTTAAACCAATGCCTGTACTTAGTGTTTAATCATAACTGTTCTTATATCGAAAGTTTAAACAGTAATCTGTATGTACTAAGTACTTAATATTGCTCAATGGAAAGAAATTCTCCCACTTATTACTGTTTAATTTTTTAATGGTCTTTACTATCATTACATTTTATTTTATTATTATGTGGTTTCACTAAGAAGTAAAGGAGCTAGATCATGAAGGCCTTATGGTATTATTGTAAGGACTTAGTTTCTTACTCAAAGGGGATGAGAATCGATTAGAGAGTTTCGAGCATGAATGCGCTCATCTGACCTATGTTTTTTTTTTTAATTATCTATTGTCATTTTATTTTAACAACTTGAATTTCTACATATATACTTGTGTATTTAAAAATTTTAACCAGATACAGAATTTTTTTTCCTGAAGAAAGGCTTTTATTATTTATTATTTATTTTTTTAGAACAAATAGATGTTTATTTCATCAATTAAATTTGAAACAGTTTAAAAAATGAAGAAAATAAATAGAAATAACTCATGTGTGTGATGCCAAAACAATGAACACTGTTATGCTGTAAATAAACAAAAACAAAAATGAAAACAAAAACAAAAAAAAAGAAATAACTCATGTTAATACATTGGTGGTAAACATATTCTTTTCTTTTTTTTTTTTATTTCTTTTCAGCGTAACAGTATTCCTTGTTTTTGCACAACACCCAGTGCTCCGTGCAATACGTGCCCTCCCTATTACCCACCACCTGTTCCCCCAACCTCCCAACCCCGGCTCCTTCAAAACCCTCAGGTTGTTTTTCAGAGTCCATAGTCTCTCATGGTTCATCTCCCCTTCCAATTTCCTTCAACTCCTTTCTCCTCTGCATCCTAGAACAAGTCTGGCTACTATTTTGAGTACAGGCAGAAGAGTGGATGAGTAGAAGCAAGGATGTGAGATAGCAGGCATAGCTATAATCTCTGGGTGAGATTATCTGATTATATGTGTTTGGAGTGACAGAATGTGCCAGGGACTAGAATATAGGCATCAAACTGGCATGGACTTGTTTTATTTCATTGCTGTATCCCCAGGGTCTGGAATCATTGCTGGAGTATATAGCAGGAGCTATAATTCTTGTTGACTGAATGGATAGATGGATAGATGGAAAAACAGACACTCATTTTTACAATTTCTATCCTCTCCCCAGCTGTTTATTACTTAGCTTTAAGTTCTAAGCTACTTTTCTTATCCTCTCACTTTAAAATTTTAAGGAAAAGAGAAAATGGCAAAGTAACCAACTTTCTTCTTAAATATACCTGAATTCAACAAAAACTTCAGAAGTATTTTTATGTGATGAATTATTTGGGATATTAAGGGTATCAAATGCCAACAGAATGGTCCAAGACAGTGAGATGAGATTATTGCTTAGGGTCAGGGCTATGCCACAGCACCAAAATTTACTTTAAAATTAAAATTGCTACATAGGATTTAATTTCCTCCTCAGAAGGGGAATAACCTCTTCAATGAATCAGACTTCGCTTTTTCTGCTTTCTGTAAATGGGATCATGTGATCTGAACATTACAGGGTGCCTAAGTGGCAGACTATCTTAGAAAAGTTTGGGGGAACAAGGAGAACCCAAGTGTATTAGTTTGCAACATTTTCTGTGGAGAAGTGGAGAAATAAGACACACACACTCACATATACACTCGTTTGGATACAAAGAAATACTGAATAGATATAGAAGAAACTAATGTCTGGTTGTCTATAGGTGGCAAGAGATAAACTGGATAGACAGGAGTAAACTTTTTAAATGATCTTTAAGTAACATTTTGATAATTTATCATCAAAATTATTGCCTCAGTAAGTAAATTAAAAACATCTTTTATTTTTATGTTTGTTTAATTCTAGGATAATGAACATACACTATTGTATTAGTTTTGAGTATACTATATAGTTCAACAATTTCTATACATTATTCAGTGCTCATTGTAATAAGTGCAGTCTTAATCCTCATCACCTATTTTACCCATCCCTCCATCCAGCTCCCCTCTGGTAACCATCAGTTTGTTCTCCATAATTAAGAGTCTAGTTTTTTATCTTTTTTCTTTGTTTTGTTTCTTACATCCCACTTTAGTGTGAAATCATATGGTATTTGTCTTTCTCTGACTGACTTATTTCATTTTGCATTATACCCCGTAAGCTCATCCTTGCTACAGCAAATGGCAAGATTTCATCCTTTTTTACAGCTGAGTATTATCCCATTCATCTTCATCTCTTTTTCCATTCATCTATGGATAGACACTTGGGTTGCTTCCATATTTTGGCTATTATAAATAATGCTGCAATAAACATAAATATGCATATATCTTTTCAAATTAGTGTTTTTATATTCTTTGGCAGTATAACCAGTAGTGGAATGACTGGATCTTGTGGTAATTCTATTTTTAATTTTTGAGGACCTTCCACACTGTTTTTTGTAGTGGCTGTACCAGTTTGCATTCCCACCAACAGTGCATGACAGTTCTTTTCCTCTACATTCTGGCCAACACTTGTTTCTTGTGTTTTTAAATTAAGCTGTTCTGGCAGGTGTGAGGTGATATTGTGGTTTTGATTTGCATTTCTCTGATGATTAGTGATGTTGAGCATCTTTTTTCAAGTCTGTTGTCCCTCTATATGCCTGCATTGGACAAATGTCTGTTTATGTCTTCTGCCCACTTATAATTGGATTATTTGTTTTTTGGTGTTAAGTTGTATAAGTTCTGAACATATTTTGGATATTAGCTCCTTTTTGGATATTATCATTTGCAAATACCTTTTCCCATTCAGTAGGTTGTGTTTTTGTTTTGTTGATCGTTTCCTTCCCTGTGCAGAAGCTTTTTATTTTTATATAGTCTCAACAGTTATTTTTACTTTGTCTCCCTTGCCTCATGAGCTACGCCTTAAAAAAAATGTTGCTACAGCTGCTATAAAAAAAAAATTACTGCCTATACCATCTTCTAGGATTTTTATAGTCCTTAATCCATTTTGAGTTTATTTTTGTGTATGGTTTATGAAAGTGGCCCAGTTTCATTCTTTTGCATCTAGCTGTCCAGTTTTCCCAACACCATTTATTGAAGACACTATCTTTTTATCATTACATATTCTTCCTTCATCAAAGATTAATTGACTAAATAGTCATGGGTTTATTTCTGAGCTCTCTATTCTGTTCTATTGATCTATGTGTCTGTTTTTGTGCCAGTACCATACTGTTTTTCTTACTACATCTTTGTAGTATATCTTAAAATTTGGGATTATGATACCTCTAGTTTTCTTCTTCCTTTTCAAGACTGCTTTGGCTAATTCAGTGTCTTTTATGATTCCATACAAATGTTAGATTGTTTGTTCTAGTTCTGTGAAAAATGCTATTGGTATTTTGAAAGGGATTGCATTAAATCTGTAGATTGCTTTGGGTACTATTGACATTTTAACAATATTTGTTCTTCCAGTTCATGCATGGAATTTCTTTCAATTTCTTTCATCAGTGTTTTACAGTTTTCAGAGTACAGGTCTTTCACCTCCTCAGTTAAATTTATTCCGGGTACTTTTTATTTTTGTGCAATTGCAAATGGGATTGTTTTCTTAATTTCTCTTTCTGCTGCTTCATTACTGATGTATAGAAATGGGACAGATTTCTATGTAGTGATTCAGTATCCTGTGACTTTACTGAATTCATTTATCAGTTCTAGTAGTTTTTTTTGGTGGAGTCTTTAAAGTTTCCTACATATAAAGTATTCCTACATATTCCTACATATACTATAAAGTTCCCTACATATATATCATGTCTTCTGCAAATAGTGAAAGTTTTACTTCTTCTTGCCAATTTGGATACATTTATTTCTTTTTCTTGTCTGATTGTTGTGACTAGGACTTCCATTACTATGTTGAATAAAAGGGTGAGAGTGAGCATCTTTGTCTCATTCCTGATCTAGGGCAAAAGCTCTCAGTTTTTCACTACTAAGTATGATATTAGCTGTGGGTTTTTTAATATACGGCCTTTTCTTATGTTGAGGTATGTGCCTTCTAAACCTAGTTTGCTGAGAGTTTTTATCATTAACCGATGTTGTACTTTGTCAAATGTTTTTTCAGCATCTATTGAAATAATCATAGAGTGTTTTATCCTCTTTCATCGGGGTGATATTTCATCTTAATTGATTTGCCAATATTTAACCATCCTTGCATCCAGTTTATTTCTGCTTTAATCCTTATTTCCTTTCTTCTACTGGTTTGGGGTTTAGTTTGTTTGCTCTTTTCTTCTAGCTCCTTTAGGTGTAGGTTAGGTTGTTCATTTGAGAATTTTCTTCTTCTTGAGGTAGGCCATAATGGTAATTATGGTACCGTAATGGTCCTTCCCTCTTAGGACCACTTCTGCTGCATCCCATTGATTTTGGCCCATTGTATTTCATTTTCATTTTTCTACATGTATTTTTTTAAATTTCCTTTTGATTTCTTGGTTTGCTCATTCATTGTTTAGTAGCATGTTATTTAACCTCCATGTATTTGTGTTCTGTCCAGATTTTTTCTCTTGATTTCTGATTTCATAGCATTGTGGTCAGAAAAGATTCATGGTAAGACTAATCTTTTTGCATTTGTTGAGACTTGTTTTGTGGCTGAATATGTGATCTATTCTGGAGAATGTTCCATGTACTCTTGAAAAGAATGTGTACTTTGCTGTTTTAGGATGGAATGTTCTAAATACATCTGTTACATACATCTGGTCCAATCTGTCCTTCAAAGGCACCATTTCCTTGTTGATTTGCTTTTTATATGATCTGTCCATTGATGTAAGTGGGGTGTAAAATCTCCTACTATTATTGTATTACTATTGATTCTTTCCTTTAGGTTTATTATTAGCTGTTTTATGTAGTTGGGTGTTCCCATTTTGTATGCATAAATATTTACAATTATTATATCTTACTGTTGGATTGTTCCCTTTATCATTATGTACTGTCTTTCTTTGTCTCTTATTACAGTCTTTATTTTAAGGTCTATTTTGCCTAACTACTGATACTCCAGCTTTCTTTTCACTTCTGTTTGTATGACACATCCTTTCACTTTCAATCTGCATGTGTCTTTAAGTCTAAAATGAGTCCCTTATAGACAACATAGAGATGGGTCTTGTTCATCAATTCTATCACACTACATCTTTTGATTAGAGCATTTAGTCTATTTACATTCAAATTAATTATTGATAGGTATGTATTCACTGCCATTTTATTTTATGGTTGCTTTTGTAGTTCTTCTTTGTTTCTTTCTTCCCTGCTCTGTTCTTTCATGATTTCCTTCTTTTCTTTAGTGATATACTTAGATTCCCTTTAAACAAATTTTTTTTGCATATCTATTACCAGTTTTTTTATTTGTGATAAGCCATGGGGGAGAAAAGAAGAGCTTGAGGAAACAAAGTAAAACAGGAAATTGCCTCAAAAGTGTTTATTTTGTCACTTTCCTTACCTTCCCAAACTGTCGTGAGCTCAGCATTCTCAGATAATGGAGGCTGTGTGTGAACGCTGGTAAATGACAACTGAGTGGGTCGTGCTCATCATTTTTCCTTATAGAATGTAGTCCTAATCTATGGCGCTGCTGATGCAAAGGCTCCAAGAGCCAGTTGAAGAAACCCAATCTGTGAAGATGCCTGGAAGCTCTTTAGTCTTTCAGAAGCTAAAGGAAGTAAAACTCTGCTAAGAAGATTGTCTGCTTTCAAGAAAGGGTTACAAGAATCAAGGTTTGTTACATGCCTGTCCTCACCCTATGTGCAATGCTGAGAAGGCTTCTGGGCATCCAGCCGTGGCTGGCACCATCCCGCTAGCAGCGTCTGAGTGCAAATCTCCTCGTGCCTGCAAGGTTCAGCCTGGAGCAGGGTGTGCACGTGCTCCAGCTGCACACAGACTCTCCACACTTGTCAGGAACAGCTGTGAAATCTGCGCCGGGTCTCCTCTTCAGGTAAGAAATTTCATCAGTCAGAATATCACCTGGCCCTTGTATAGAGTTTTGTATTTATAAAAATGTTTTCACCTCTGTTATTTCATTTTATGGATTCATAGAAGCTGAAAGTGGAAGAAATCTCAGAGGTTGTGACCTCCATGGAGCAAAAGGAGAAATTGAATCCAAGAAAAGTGATCACTTTTCCTAAAATCAAATAGCTATTTAGCAGCGGACCTGAAACCAATATACAGTTGTGCTAACTCTCAACCCTGTGACTTTTCCATTACTATCACGTGGCAATCTCACTTGTTTCCCTGGATCACCTCCAATTTTTTCTTCTTCTTGACCTATCGTACTTTTCATCCCTTTATGCATGAAAGGTGACCTACTTATATCAAAATTTAATAATATCTTATTTTTGTTGATTCGTTCAAAAATCATCTGAAAACTTTTCCTTTTTTTTTTTTTTTTTTTTGCCAGCAAGCTGATACACTTGCATCTTTAGGTTTCCTGTTTCACATACTGAAAAATTAAGCATAAGTATAAATGGTAATTAGAGCTGTTTTCCTTGTAATGCAATGATTTATGCTTGAATTATTTCCTATCAGTTTTACCACAAGCTGGAATCTTCTAAGCAAATACTCCCTTATGTATATTCTCTCCCAGTGGAGAGGCACTAATGAAGTCTCTGTCAAAAATCTGGGAAGAAATTGTTAAACTTACTTTAAGAAATTCTTAAACTTATGGCTGATGCCAGACACTAACTATATCAGGTTTTTGGTTCTGTGGTGGGAAAAGGAAAAGAAAGAAAATCATTTCTATCTAAATATAATTTTGGTAGAAGGGAAAGAATTATACCTGGGTCAAGTTCCAATCCAGTGATGTTTCATAAATTGAAATACTGTATCTTCAGAATTCAGTCCTTGGCATGCTTAACATCCAAAGACATGCTAATAGTTAAAACAGCATTATACAGAGTTGGAATGATATCCCTTTGCAAAGTTGTGCATTCTCAAATGATACTGATTCTATACTTATTGCTTTCCCCCTTCAACATGTTTGGCTCCACAACTACCAAAAGGCTACTTTGGTACTAAAGCACAAAAAGTCACGTGCTCTGGCTACTGGCTAGGAGATTGTTGAAAATTCTTAATTAGGAACCTTCAGAGGCATCCTCTTGATTAATCAAAGACATACTATTCTCTCTTCTTGACCATAATGCTACTCCATGCTACCAATATCATAGCAATTCTCTGCAGGAATTCCTATTTGAAAATGTTATGGTAGAAATTAGAAATCTGAGCTTTTCCTAATTCACTTAAAAATTTACCCATAATACCTGTTTTATTTCTTCCTAAAAATGGGGAGAAATTTACTGTTCCAACCACCAGTTATTTTAGGAATATTCAGTGAAACATTTTTTTCTAGTTAAAAATTTGTGTAACTTAACTGACAAAGGGAATGCTTTTTTAAAAAGTAAAAATAAAATTGTAAGTAAATCTAAAAAGGTCTCATTTGTCATTAATAATGCTGACTACAAAATAATCATGATCAATAAATTATTTTATTAAGACTTAAATAATTATAGGTACTAGCTTATAATTATGTTACTTGGCTCAAGGAAACATCTTTCTAAACAAGATACAGAATATTTCAAAGGTTCTTCTCATCTTCTGAAAGACTCCTCTTCTTGGTGACAGAAAGATAAAAATTTCCTACAAAATTCATGATACAGGGAGATTTTAAGGGTCTAGTCCCTCTAAATTTTAACATAGATATTTGAACTGGCAAAGAGTATTAAATCCAAGAAAATGCTTTCATACTAAAGGTTAAATTATAGAAAGAAAAATTCAACCTGCAAAATTTTTCACTGCTTAACAAGATTGAAAAGAACTCAGTGCTGCTACTGAACTAGCCACACAAGCAAACTTTTCAAAAAGAGTTATTATGGAGGAGGAGTCAAGATGGCAGAGAAGTAGCAGGCTGAGACTACATCAGGTAGCAGGAGATCAGCTCGATAGCTTATCTAAACATTGCAAACACCTACAAATCCAACGGGAGATCGAAGAGAAGAAGAACAGCAATTCTGGAAACAGAAAATCAACCTTTCTGAAAGGTAGGACTGGCGGAGAAGTAAATCTAAAACAACGGGAAGATAGACCGCAGGGAGAGGGGCCGGCTCCCGGCAAGCGTCGGAGCAACGGAGCACAAAATCAGGACTTTTAAAAGTCTGTTCCACTGAGGGACATTGCTCCAGAGGCTGAACCGGGGTGAAGCCCACGTGGGGTCAGCGTGGCCCCAGGTCCCACAGGGTCACAGAAGGATCGGGGGTGTCAGAGTGTCGCAGAGCTCCCAGGTGTTAGAACGGAGAAGCCGGCTACAGAGACAGAGCCAAGGACTGAACTCTCAGCTCGGGGTTACCTTGAACTGGTTGCGGGCTGGGTGAGCTCGGAGCATGGCTGGAAGCTGGGGATACGGGAGTGATTGGGTTCTGTCCTCTGGGGGCACACTGATGAGTGGGGCCCCGGGCTCTCGGCTCCTCCGGGCCGGAGACTAGGAGGCCTCCATTTTCATTCCGTCCTTTGGAACTCTACAGAAAGCATTCAGGGAACAGAAGCTCCCAAAAGTGAACCTGAGCAGATTACTTAGTCCAGCCGCTGGTAAGGGCGGTGCAATTACGCCTCCGGCAAAGACACTTGAGAGTCACTACAACAGGCCTCTCCCCCAGAAGATCAACAACATATCCAGCCAGGAGGAAGTTCATCTCTCAAGGAAACAGATTCAATACCTAAGACAGCAGCAGAATTCCAGAGGAGGAGAAAGCAAAGCCTGGAACTCATGGCTTTCTCCCCATGATTCTTTAGTCTTGCAGTTAATTCAATTTTTTTTTCAATTTTTTTTCTTTCTTTTTTCTTCTTCTGCTAAATTTTTTAAAACTTTTACCCTTTTCTTTTTTAACATTTTTTGACTAGTTTATCTAAAATATATATTTTTTCTTTCTTTTTTATATTTTTTCTTTATTTGTTTTATTTTTTAAAATTTTTTCTTTTTTTTTTCTGAACCTCTTTTTATCCCCTTTCTCACCCCCACAATTTGGGGTCTCTTCTGATTTGGTTACAGTACATTTTTCTGGGGTCTTTGCCACCCTTTTAGTATTTTATTTGATTCTTCATATCCTCTTATCTGGACAAAATGACAAGGCAGAAAAAATCACCACAAACAAAAGAACAAGAGGCAGTACCAAAGGCTAGGGACCTAATCAACACAGACATTGGTAATATGTCAGATCAAGAGTTCAGAATGATGATTCTGAAGGTTCTAGCCGGGCTCAAAAAAGGCATGGAAGATATTAGAGAAACCCTCTCTGGAGATATAAAAGTCCTTTCTGGAGAAATTAAAGAACTAAAATCTAACCAAGTTGAAATCAAAAAAGCTATTAATGAGGTGCAATCAAAAATGGAGGCTCTCACTGCTAGGATAAATAAGGCAGAAGAAAGAATTAGTGATATAGAAGACCAAATGACAGAGAATAAAGAAGCCGAGCAAAAGAGGGACAAACAGCTACTGGACCATGAGGGAGAATTCGAGAGATAAGTGACTCCATAAGATGAAACAACATTAGAATAATTGGGATTCCAGAAGAAGAAGAAAGAGAGAGGGGAGCAGAAGGTCTATTGGAGAGAATTATTGGAGAGTTTACAAGTCTTGGTGACAAAGAGAAAATCCTGAAAGCAGCCTGGGAAAAGAAGTCTGTAACATACAATGGTAAAAATATTAGATTGGCAGCAGACTTATCCACAGAGACCTGGCAGGCCAGAAAGAGCTGGCATGATATGTTCAGAGCACTAAACGAGAAAAACATGCAGCCAAGAATACTCTATCCAGCTAGGCTATCATTGAAAATAGAAGGAGAGATAAAAAGCTTCTAGGACAAACAAAAACTGAAAGAATTTGCAAACACCAAACCAGCTCTACAGGAAATATTGAAAGGGGTCCTCTAAGCAAAGAGAGAGCCTAAAAGTAGTAGCTCAGAAAGGTACAGAGACAATATACAGTAACAGTCAGTCACCTTACAGGCTAATAATGGCACTAAATTCATATCTCTCAATAGTTACCCTGAATGTTAATGGGCTAAATGCCCCAATCAAAAGACACAGGGTATCAGAATTGATAAAAAACAAAACCCATCAATATGTTGCCTACAAGAAACTCATTTTAGACGCGAAGACACCTCCAGATTTAAAGTGAGGGGTGGAAAACAATTTACCATGCTAATGGGCATCAGAAGAAAGCTGGGGTGGCAATCCTTATATCAGATCAATTAGATTTTAAGCCAAAGACTATAATAAGAGATGAGGAAGGACACTATATCATACTCAAAGGGTCTGTCCAACAAGAAGATCTAACAATTTTCAATATCTATGCCCCTAACATGGGAGCAGCCAACTGTATCAACCAATTAATAACAAAATCAAAGAAACACATCAATAATAATACAATAATAGTAGGGGACCTTAACACTCCCCTCACTGAAATGGACAGATCGTCCAAGCAAAAGATCAAAAAAGAAATAAAGGCCTTAAATGACACACTGGACCAGATGGACATCACATATATATTCAGAACATTTCATCCCAAAGCAACAGAATACACATTTTTCTCTAGTGCACAGGGAACATTCTCCAGAATAGATCACATCCTGGGTCACAAATCAGGTTTCAAATGGTATCAAAAGATTGGGATCATTCCCTGCATATTTTTAGACCACAATGCTCTGAAGCTAGAACTCAATCACAAGAGGAAAGCTGGAAAGAACCCAAATACATGGAGACTAAACAGCATCCTTCTAAAGAATGAATGGGTCAACCAGGAAATGAAAGAAGAATTGAAAAAATTCATGGAATCAAATGATAATGAAAACACAATGGTTCAAAATCTGTGGGACATAGCAAAGGCAGTCCTGAGAGGAAAATATATAGTGGTACAAGCCTTTCTCAAGAAACAAGAAAGGTCTCAAGTACACAATCTAAGCCTACACCTAAAGGAGCTAGAGAAAGAACAAGAAAGAAACCTTAAACCCAGCAGGAGAAGCGAAATCATAAAGATCAGAGCAGAAATCAATGAAATAGAAACAAAAAAAAAAAGAAAAAGAAAAAAATCAATGAGACTAGGAGCTGGTTCTTTGAAAGAATCAATAAGATCGATAAACCCCTGGCCAGACTTATCAAAAAGAAAAGAGGAAGGACCCAAATCAATAAAATCATGAATGAAAGAGGAGAGATCACAACTAACACCAAAGAAATACACAATTATAAGAACATACTAAGAGCAACTCTATGCCAACAAATTTGACAATCTGGAAGACATGGATGCATTCCTAGAGACATATAAACTACCACAACTGAACCAGGAAGAAATAGAAAACCTGAACAGACCCATAACCAGTAAAGAGATTGAGACAGTCATCAAAAATCTCCAAACAAACAAAAGCCCAGGGCCAGATGGCTTCACAGGGGAATTCTACCAAACATTTAAAGAAGAACGAATTCCTATTCTCCTGAAACTCTTCCAAAAAATAGAAATGGAAGGAAAACTTCCAAACTCATTTTATGAGGCCAGCATCACCTTGATCCCAAAACCAGACAAGAATCCCACCAAAAAAGAGAACTACAGACCAATATCCTTGATGAACACAGATGCAAAAATTCTCACCAAAATACTAGCCAATAGGATTCAACAGTACATTAAAAGGATTATTCACCACGACCAAGTGGGATTTATTCCAGGGCTGCAAGGTTGGTTCAACATCCGCAAATCAATCAGTGTGATACAACACATTAATAAAAGAAAGAACAAGAACCATATGATACTCTCAATAGGTGCCAAAAAAGCATTTGACAAAATACAGCATCCCTTCCTGATCAAAAGTCTTCAAAGTGTAGGGATAGAGGGCACATACCTCAGTATCATCAAAGCCATCTATGAAAAACCCACCGCAAATATCATTCTCAATGGAGAAAAACTGAAAGCTTTTCCGTTAAGGTCAGGAACACGGCAGGGATGTCCATTATCACCACTGCTATTCAACATAGTACTAGAAGTCCTAGCCTCAGCAATCAGACAACAAAAAGAAATTAAAGGCATCCAAATCAGCAAAGAAGAAGTCAAACGATCATTCTTCGCAGATGATATGATAGTATATGTGGAAAACCCAAAAGACTCCACTCCAAAACTGCTAGAACTTGTACAAGAATTCAGTAAAGTGTCAGGATATAAAATCAATGCACAGAAAGCAGTTGCATTTCTGTACACCAACAACAAGACAGAAGAGAAATTAAGGAGTCAATCCCATTTACAATTGTACCCAAAACTATAAGATACCTAGGAATAAACCTAACCAAAGAGGCTAAGAATCTATATGTAGAAAACTATAAAGTACTCATGAAAGAAACTGAGGAAGACACAAAGAAATGGAAAAATGTTCCATGCTCCTGGATTGGAAGAACAAATATTGTGAAAATGTCTGTGCTACCTAAAGCAATCTACACATTTAATGCAATCCCTATCAAAATACCATCCATTTTTTTTTCAAAGAAATGGAACAAATAATCCTAAAATTTATATGGAACCAGAAAAGACCTTGAATAGCCAAAGGAATATTGAAAAAGAAAGCCAAAGTTGGTGGCATCACAATTCCAGACTTCAAGCTCTATTACAAAGCTGTCATCATCAAGACAGCATGGTACTGGCACAAAAACAGACACATTGATCAATGGAACAGAATAGAGAGCCCATAAATATACCCTCAACTCTATGGTCAACTAATCTTCGACAAAGCAGGAAAGAAAGTTCAATGGAAAAAGGACAGTCTCTTCAACAAAGGATGCTCGGAAAATTGGACAGCCACATGCAGAAAAATGAAATTGGACCACTTCCTTACACCACACATGAAAATAGACTCCAAATGGATGAAGGACCTCAATGTGAGAAAGGAATCCATCAAAATCCTTGAGGAGAACACAGGCAGCAACCTCTTCGACCTCAGCCGCAGCAACATCTTCCTAGGAACATCGGCAAAGGCAAGGGAAGCAAGGGCAAAATGAACTATTGGGATTTCATCAAGATCAAAAGCTTTTGCACAGCAAAGGAAACAGTTAACAAAACCAAAAGACAACTGACAGAATGGGAGAAGATATTTGCAAACGACATATCAGATAAAGGGCTAGTATCCAAAATCTATAAGGAACTTAGCAAACTCAACACCCAAAGAACAAACAATCCAATCAAGAAATGGGCAGAGGACACAAACAGACATTTCTGCAAAGAAGATATCCAGATGGTCAACAGACACATGAAAAAGTGCTCCACATCACTCGGCATCAGGGAAATACAAATCAAAACCACAATGAGATACCACCTCACACCAGTCAGAATGGCTAAAATTAACAAGTCAGGAAATGACAGATGCTGGCGAGGAAGCGGAAAAAGGTGAACCCTCCTACACTGTTGGTGGGAATGCAAGCTGGTGCAACCACTCTAGAAAACAACATGGAGGTTCCTCAAAATGTTGAAAATAGAGCTACCCTATGACCCAGCAATTGCACTACTGGGTATTTACCCTAAAGATACAAACATAGTGATCCGAAGGGGCATGTGCACCCGAATATTTATAGCACCAATGTGTACAATAGCCAAACTATGGAAAGAACCTAGATGTCCATCAACAGATGAATGGATAAAGAAGAGGTGGTATATATACACAATGGAATACTATGCAGCAATCAAAAGAAATGAAATCTTGCCATTTGCGACGACGTGGATGGAACTAGAGGGTATCATGCTTAGTGAAATAAGTCAATTGGAGAAAGACAACTATCATATGATCTCCCTTATATGAGGACGTGGAGATGCAACATGGGGGGTTAGGGGGGTAGGAGAAGAATAAATGAAACAAGAGGGGATTGGGAGGGAGACAAACCATAAATGACTCTTAATCTCACAAAACAAACTGGGGGTTGCTGGGGGGAGGTGGGGTTGGGAGAGGGGAGGGGGTTATGGACATTGCGAGGGTATGTGCTATCGTGAGTGCTGTGAAGTGTGTAAACCTAGCGATTCACAGACCTGTACCCCTGGGGATAAAAATAAATTATATGTTTATTAAAAAAAAAAAAGAAAGGATGAATACCCAACTTTTGTAGCAACATGGACAGGACTGGAAGTGATTATGCTGAGTGAAATAAGTCAAGCAGAGAGAGTTAAGTATCATATGGTTTCACTTATTTGTGGAGCATAACAAATGACATGGAGGACATTGGGAGATGGAGAGGAGAAGGAAGTTGAGGGAAATTGGAAGGGGAGGTGAACCATAAGAGACTATGGACTCTGAAAAACAACCTGAGTGTTTTGAAGGGGCAGGGGTGGGAGGTTGGGGGAATCAAGTGGTAGGTAATAGGGAGGGCACGTATTGCATGGAGCACTGGGTGTTGTTCAAAAACAATGAATACTGTTACACTGAAAAAATAAATAAATTAATTTAAAAAAGAGTTATTATGTACAGACCATACACCTTTCATAAAAATTAATGCAAAATGGCTCAGGCGCATACATTTAAAATTCTAAATTTTCTAGAAGAAAAAAACCGAAGTGCAAATATGCTCAACCTTGGGTTTGTCAATGAGTTTTTAGATATTATATCAAAAGCAAAAAAAAAAAAAAAGGTATGTTGAACTTTACTAAAATTAAATAACTTCTGCTAAAGGCACGGTCAAAAGGATGGAAATAAAAAGCATGGACTGGGAGAGAATATCTGCAAATTATATAAAGGACTTGTATCTAAAACATACAGATAACTCTTAAAGGTCAACAAGAAAACAAAAACCCAATTTAAAAATGGGCAAATAAGAACAGACATGTCATCAAAGATGACATATAGATGGCAAATAACCATATAAATACATACTCAACACCATCTTTTAGTAGGTAAGTACAAATTAAAACAACAATGAGATCTCATTACATACTAATTAAAATATCTGAAATACCAAAATCTGAAAGTACTGATTGATGACAAGGGTGTGTAGCAACACAAAAACCTCATTCATTGCTGGTAAGAATACAAAACAGTAGAACCACTTTGGAAGACTGGCAATTCCTTAACAAAGTTAAACATAATCTTGCCATACAATTTAGCAATTGCACTATTTACCCAATTAGTTTTAAAACTTATGACCATGCAAAACCTGCACACAAATATTTATAACAGATTTACTTATAATCACCCCAAACTGGAAACAACCAAGATGTTCTTCCATAGCTGAATGGAAAAACAAAATGGAAATATATCTACATAAAGTAATATTACTCAGCAATGAAAAAGGAATGCTCTATCAAGCCATGAAAAGACATGAATGAAACATAAATACTTATTGGCAAGTGAAAAAAGTCAGTCTCAAAAGTCTCCATGTTGTATGATTCCAGTTAGGTGACATTCTGGAAGTGACAAAATTATAGACATGAAAAATAGATCACTGGTTGCCATGCATTCAGAAGGAGGAAACTTGAATAAATGAAGCACAAGTGTTTTTTAGGAAGGTTAAATTCTCTCAGGTATGACATTATTGGTGGAAAGGGACCCTATGCATTTGTCAAAGCTCCCAGACATTTACAGCACAAAAAGTGAACCTTGATGTATGCAAATTTTAAAAAGTCCTTTAGGAGGTCAGGAATCTCAGGATGGAATACAGAATGTGACAGAAGGCCTAACTATGAAACAACCTTACTGAAGGGAGTGGAGGGAAAATGTTCTGAATTTGGAAATAACTATTGTCTGTAAGACTCAGCAAAATATTAACATTGCATCCTACTTGATAAAGTTTCCCACACGGAAATATGCATTAGCATAGAATTGCATTAGCAATTCTGAAACCATTATGCCAGGATACTGGAATTGAGATAGTAAGTAAATAATGGGTGATGGGAACAAGTTTTCTTACTGTTTTTGTGGAGGGCTTAAATAAGCAAACAGTGGAGGCTAGGATGAGCCATGTCCTAATGAATTATAGGGACCTTACTGGAGATATCAGTATGAACTCATGTTTAATTTAATACAAGCACAGATGGCTATGTATAATCTATAGTATACACACATATACTTCCTTGCTCTGTCAGCTGAGAAAACGTAAAAGCAATAAGACTCCAGTAGCAATAAGCAGTACTTGGTTTCTAATACTATCTACCAATGAAAGGAACCAAGAGTTACAGGAGCCAGCTGGAAGAGCTCTCAATGGCTAAAACTGAAACAATTGAATGACAAAATAAAGTAATGTTATATTATAATCCCAAATGTAAATAAATGTCCATCAGTCTGTACTGATAAAAATGACTGAATATATATATATAAGTGGAGGGAAATAAATCTTGTGTCTAGAGAATTCTAAATAATTTATGTTGATACTTGACCCTCAAAGAAGTAGACTATAACCTCACACTTCTTCTCTTTTAAAACCCCCACTCCTTAAGTATGGGATGACACTAGTGGATCCTTTCTAAAGAATATAGTCCAGAAAGGGGAAAAAAGAGCATATTTACAGTAGAGAAACCTGACAAATACTAGCTCAAGCCAGTGATCAATGTGAACATCATTACTGATAAGTCATGTTGATAGTATGTACCTCAGCTATGCTATGATAAATATGACACTTACCCTCTTTGAGCTTCCTCTGCAAAATCCATAACCTTATTCTGATCATGAGAAAAATATCAGACACATCCCAATTTAGAGTCATTCTATAAAATATCTCCTCTCAAAATATCTCCAATGCTCCTCTAAATTGTCAAGATCATCAAAAACAATAAATATCTGCCAAAGAGTTACAGCCAAGAAACATGAAAACTAAATGTAATGTGGTAGCCTGGATGGGATCCTGGACAAGAAAAAGGGTATTAGCTGAAAACAAAACAAAAAAATCTGAATGAGGGGTGGACTTTACTTAAGAGTAAACATATCAATATTGATTCATTAATTATGACAAAATTACCATACTAACGTATAGTAATAGGAAAAATGGGTATGGAGTATTGGGAATTTTCTATCTTATTTTCTCAATTCTTCTATTAACCTAAAACTGTTTAAAATTTTTAAAAACTTACTTAAGTCAGTATGTTATGAATTTATCAAATTAACACTTACTAAGCGGTGCACAAGATGCCAGATGGTGAGACATGGTTCAACAACAGACCTCAAAAGGAAATGAAATGGAAAAGTTTGTTACTCACAAAGCCTGGAAGAAATACTGGCATGTTTCCAGAGGTCACGAAGGAAGGTCCAGGCAGAGTGCAGATAGGAAGTCAGGACCTGGGGCATGCCATTAATAGGGTCTATGGTGGAGTGCTTTGGAGTCCCAGGCTAAAGCCAGATTGGTTAATTCAAACCAAAAAAGAGTGGAGTTTTGGTAAACCAAAAAGGGAAGACACTGGGAGGCAGGGGAGAATGTTGATCACAAGTTCTGTTGGGGAAGTTATATTTATATTTGCTTATGACTCTGTGCATTGCTCTGGAGAGTTGGGCTAAAATATTCCATAATATTTAGTCTTAGCATCCATTTCCTGTGGCCAAGTGACTGGATGGGCCTTGAATTGATACCACCCCTCCCTTGAGCTCATACCCTAGATAACAACCTACAGAGTCACAAGTGTTAAGATCGTGGTATGACAACCCCAACCATCCTCACCCTCATGGGAAACATTCTTCCTTACCTCCCAGGCCTTCCCTTTGTGTGCCCCTTAGATAAGACCCCCTCATGGCTTACCAAATTCCTGCTCTTTTTGGTTTCAATTTATCAATCCTGCCTTAGCCTGGGAACTTCAAAGCACTCCACCCACTCGTGCTAATAAAGGCAGTACACCTGGTACTGGCCCTCTCTTTCTGTCTGCACTCTGCCTTGACCTCCCCCTGTGGCCCCTGGAGGTGTACTCGTACTTCCTTCAGGACCTGGGAGTAGTAATCTGCATTACAGATACGTCCTCTTGGACTTGTGAGTAATAATCTGTATTTCAATTCCTCTTTTGGTCTGTTGTTGAACTGTAATGCTTGGGAGTTCTATTTAATAGATGTTAATTTAACAAAGTCACAATAGGTGCTTCTAGGGCACACAGTTGCATGAGGGAGCTAGTGTCAGTTTAAAGTCACTGAAAGCTGCCTGGCCAAGTACACTGGATGCTAAGGCAGCAACAGCATGGGTAGCTTAGCTAAACTCTTGGCACATGTACCCAAAACAACCCCACATGGCCATTAATAAGATTATAATTGATGTGTTTGACTATCAAAAGTAATTTAGTGAAAAAATTAGTGAACGATATATACCATACTCAACAGTTCAAAAAGGGGCAATTGCAAATTCCAGCTTTGAAAAATAATTACATATAAATAGGAAATATTGATATTAACAGAAATTCTGATAAAAGTATTGAAAGGAGAGAGACATAAGGAATGTATGTGTTGTGTGAGGCAAAATTCTACAGACCACGTATCTGAGCTGAAAAATCAAGGAAAAGAAGTTACATTCATTAGAGCAAGAGATATGACCCACAGAAGAAAGAGCTTATGTGGTTAAGAGCACTTGCTTCTGAGCATCAAGGCTCAGTGCTGAGGCTGTTGCCAAGTGTAAGAAGAGTAAGACTTGTAGGAACCTTTGAATTTTAAAACTATATTTTTCTAAGAAATATATTAAGAATATATAACAAAAAGTAGTGAGTTTAATAGAAAAAGTTTGACCAAATTTGAAGAACCTCAAATTCTGTAACTAACAAGTTAAAAACTTTGAACATAGCACCACGGTAGGTCTTCATTTTCTCACCTTGAGACTCATGAGGGATTTTCCACTCTTAGATTCTAAAGTAGTAGAAAAATAAATACCAATTATTTTATCTTATTTTATTTTTTAAAGATTTTATTTATTTGAGAGAGTGAGCATGAGCACGGAGCGGGGTGGGGGGCGAAGGGGCAGAGGGAGAGGGATAAGCAGACTCCCCCAATGGGGCTTGATTACAGGACCCTGAGATCATGACCTGAGCCGAAGGCAGAGGTTTAACCCACTGAGCCACTCAGGTGCTCTCCTACCAATTATTTTAAAGGAATAATATGTTTTTAAGATTTTTGAAAAACACAGACATTTACCAGAATGCTTGAAGATTAAATGGAAAAAAATAGGTTGTTGAAAATGTAGTGTTCAATGTGTGTGAAACTTTGCAATGTAATTCAAACAACAAATAACTGTATGGATACCAAGCTAATAAATACTTCAGTTTGTTATAATAATGAACAATAACAGTGTGGTTTTACTAAGAAAAAGTACTGTCAAATATGTTTTGACAAATGTATTCAATCAATTGGAAAGTAAATGGCTAAAGGAGGACATGAAATATAAAGCATTAATATCTTTAAAAACATTATTTTTAAAAATTAGAATTGAATTTTTCTTGCAAATATAGTTACCTTCAAGTGACTTGAAGTCAGTTGGAAAATTCTTATATCCAAAAATGAAAAATGTATCCAACTTTGAAAGGTGGCTTCTTGAAAAAGTTTTTACCAACCTCTCTGTTGAAACTGTACTTTCTTCCAGTCCCAATTCAGACATCCAGGCTGTATCTAACTGGTCTTGGCCACTGTCTTCCTCCCAATTTTGGAATATGATCTCTCCTTCTTTTAAGAGTCCCTTAATGAGGGGTGCCTGGGTGGCTCAGATGGTTAAGCATCTGCCTTCAGTTCAGGTCATGATCCCAGCGTCCTGGGATTGTGGCCCATGTCAGGCTCCCTGATTAGTGCAGAGCTTGTCTCTATCATTCCCTCGGCTTGTACTGGCTCTATCTCTCTGTCAAATAAAATAAATTAAAAAAAAAGAGCCCTTTAATAATTATTGAATGCTTTCTCATTAGGTTTGAATTATCTCTACAATGGTTTTTTTGTGTTTTTTTTTTCTTCTTATCCTACCCTTTTTTATTCTAACCATCAGTGAGATAATAGAAGGTTGGTGTCACTTCTCTTTCCACTACTTAATTCACTTAGTTATAGAGTTTGCACACAATGGGTGATCAATAAACACTCTAGAATTTTGTGGAATAAGAAATTGTAAAAATGGTTGCTCTGAGCTTTTACATTAATTTCCTGCAGTAACTTATATCTGCTATTTTATGTTTATCAATCATGAGATTATCTCAGATCAAGGGATCAAATTTTACTAGGCAATTTGCCTTATATGAAAGGTGTTCAGCTCTACATTCTTACAGAAAATGAAACTGCAGAGAAATTTATTGTGACTCATCATGCTATAAAAAATGATAACAACTAAACAATGATATATATAATGTTTTTAACCACAATCATATACAAACACTTGCAGTAAAGGTAGATTTAAAATGCCAAAGCTGAAGCTGCCTCTTTATTTCTACATTACTCTGAATTTGAGGCCACTGTTAGCTAGTTACATTATTCTGCTGTTCTTTTGTCTTACAGTGTTGACTTGATGATGTCTTTGATCATATTCAGTTAGTATTTTCGACAAATTTTCTGTATCTATGAAATTTGTGCTATTTCAAATGAACCAAAATGTAACTGGATTAACTAGAAAAGTACGAAGGAAAAGGATAAGATGATGTTTTCTTGTAGCTTGCTCTTTTGAGATTAACATGAAAGACTAAAGTGAATGGGCAGGTTGAGGTGGACTGATTAGAGAAAGAAATGAAAGAAAAAGATGTTCTTGCCTGCCCACATACTTTGAATGTTTACTCTGTCACATCCTGTGATATCACGTTAGATCCTTACAAATATCTGGAGAGGTCAACACCGTGGGTAACTTGCCCAAGGCCACACAGGGTGCAAGCAGCAAAGCTGTGATTCAACTAAGCAAAATTTATAAGAGGAGCAACTTCCTTTCTGAGGAGTATAAGGCAACAGGAGATAATCTGTAGAGATTATCTTCCAAGTCTCCCAGTCAGTTAGCGCATACAGCCCAATGTCCTCTACCAAATTAGAAAATTTGGGGTTTCTGGAGGCTCAGTTGGTTAAGCATCTGACTCTCGATTTTGGCTCAGGTCATGATCTCAGGTTCCTGAGATCAAGCCCCGCATGCGGTTTCACACCTAGTGGGAAGTCTGCTTCTCTCTCCCTCTCCCTCTGCTCCTCCCCTCTCTTGTGCAAGCTCTCTCTCCCTCAAGTAAATAAATAAATCTTTTAAAAAAGTAGAAAATTTTAAAAAGAGAAAAACGGAAAGGAAAAACATAAGCTAAATGTAAAACAAACAAGCAAACAACCTCTGTGTTTCTCTCTATGTACACAAGAATTATAGAGCCACTAAGCAACTCTCAAATTGGAATTTGAAGACACAATTTTAGTTTTTCACTCTGCCAGTTTCTACCCACCTATTTTCATGAGCTTGAGAAAGGTATTTTGCCTTTATGAGTTTATGTTTTCTAATTTGTAAAATGGAGATGATATCTATCCTACATATTTTACCCAATTATTTTCAGGATGAATGATATGATGAATGCACGCTGTTTTTGTAACCTAGGAAAAGCAGTTCATGTATGCATTATTGTAATTATATATTTTGAGACTGCATAAGATGGTATTTTTAGGTAATAAAATGAGAGTTGAATGCATCTAAATTTCATAGAAGTAGTGAAAAGACTGGGAGTCAAGCTTCTGAATGTTAACAATTGCTACAGCAATCAAACAATGAATAGGTTTGGAACATTATCATCATTGTAACTCAAAATGACACCAGAACCATCTGATGCCCAGCCTGCCCTGTAGTCACATTCAAAGAAATATCAATCCAGCGCCAAAAAATAATTGAAAGCAATTTTATATTTTTATTGCTTTCCCTTAAAAAAAATCATAGTGGTTGCATCCATAGCATACGAATAAACTTTAGAACTTCTCTCTGTTGCCCTTTATCTCCAGTATTTCATAGGCATTTTATAAAAAGATTAAGATTCTTTGCTTCTCTATTTCAAGTTTCTAAAAATAGTCTCACTCTCAGTGCACAAATATCTTCATCTTCTTCAGCTCTTCCTAGTTTCCTCTTTTCCATACCAATTCTTATCTCATTACTTGGTGAGTAGTTGTGGACCTCTTGCCAGGTGGATGCAAATACCCTCTATAGGCTCTTCATTATTCTCTTTCTCTATCTACTTTAATGTGTATAATTTAAACCTAGTAGCCAACACAGGATCCTTCCTACTGAGTGCAGAGCAGCCAGAGGCTGTGGATACTAATAGATTAGTATCTTTCTCTTCAATACACTACTATGACCAAAGCACTGCCTAGCTCTTGTGGGAGAAAAAAACAAAATCAACAAACTAAAGACAAGGACAATAATCAATTTTAAGACTTGGCCCCATTCTTAAGGAATTTTCCAACTGGAAAATCACTTGGGAGATACTGTCCATTAGAGCAGTCAAGTGCCCTGTGTTTTCTCCATTACTTATTTATGCATTCTACTACAATTTCATTTCACCAGAGGATGTATAGGCTTTAAAAATGTGCTAAATATGATTGTTGTACAGTTTTTGATGTGAAAAACTGAGACAGAAAAAGAGTGGATGGATGTGGATTGATTTAACCATGCATAAACCCTGAAGAGGAATAACTCACGTCAGAATGAGAAGGAAGATGAGTTGTCAGAGGAGGAATAAGTAAATATAAATGCAACAGTATTTGGCAATTAGACATCATGGACAAGTGGGGAAGAATAAATCCAGGTAGAACCATTGAAAAAACGGAAGAGTGGTAGGAGGGAGCAAATCTTGGAGGCAAAGAGGATGATAGATTTGCTTTGTTAGACCAAGGGCATCATGTTTGGGCTCCGGAAAGATGGGAAGACCAATAGGGGATAGTTGGACACCACTCACTTAGCTGACAGTAGAAAGAGCATAGACAAAGAAAAAACCAAGATGCATGAAATTAAGATGCATAATGTCCTATAGATTTTTAAAGAATGAGATTGTGAACAGTTCTCATACTGATGTGTTTTCTCTCAATATTCATTGACACTAAGGATGGATGCCTCCATTTCTCTAAACCCCCGATTCTTCATACAAGTTACTTTCTGCATCTTAAATTATTCTAGAGTAAATACTGAAGCATTTTCAATAAACACTTTAAGGTTCTTTTTTTAATAGAAATGGTTATTTTATTTAGATCTTTTTAAATACTTGAACTTCTCCTGTGCTGATGGAACCCTGGCCACAACAGCTGACACGATCTGATACAGAATTTAAAAAAATACATCCCTTTGGCTGCTGTGTGGAGAATAAATGTGTGGCTATCAGATGCTGTGCTAGAAATGTATTGCAGCAGTATAGATAAAGATAACGGCACTTTAGTCTGAGATGGCGTCAGTCAGATGGAGAGAAACAGATGTGTTAGAGGATGAACTGCGTCCCATCAAGATTCACAAGTTGAAGTCATAACTGCCAAGATCTCAGGATGTAACTGTATTTGGAGATAGGGCCTGTAAAGAGGTCACTGAATTAAGATGAGGTCATATGGGGGAGTCCTACTCTAATGTGACTGATGTCCTTATAGGAAGAGTAGCCTCAGACTCAGAGGCATGGAAGGAAGAAAGTGTGAAGGCAAAGAAAGAAGGTGACCATCTGCGAAGCCAAAGAGGGAGAGAGAATGAAACTAACTGTGCTGACCCCTTGGTCTTGGACTTTCAGCCTTCAGAATCGTGAGCAAATTAACTTCTCTTGTTTAAGTCATCTGCTCAGTGGTACTTGCCTATGGCCGCACTTACAAACAAAGAATAGATTCAAGATATAAATTGAAGATAGAATTGCTGGGATTTGAGAATGGGGTGAACATTGAAGAGAGTAAGTTTAAGGGATATATGTTAAGAATAAATTTCCCAGTTTGAACAATTGCCTAAATGGTGTAATGATTATTATACTTCTAAACTTAGGTATACATTCCAACACCAAGAGATATTGTGGCTTTGATTCCAGACCTCCTCAATAAAGCAAATATCATAATAAAGCAAGTCAAATGTAGTTTTTGGCTTCCCAATGCCCGTAAAAGTTATGTGTGCATTATACTTTAAGTCTGCAATAGCATTATGTCTAAAAAACACACATACCTTAATTTAAAAAATACCTTATTGCTAAAAAATGCTAGCTATTATCTAAGCTTTCAGTGAGTCATAATCATGGATCGCAGATCATGACAGCAAACATAATAATAATGAAAAAGTTTGAAATATTGTGAGAATTAATAAAATGGCATACAGAGAGAGTAGAGTGAGCGGATGCTGTTGGATAAATGACACCATAGGCTTGCTGGATGCAACATTGTTGCACACCTTCAATTTGTGAAAAATGCGGTATCTGCAAAGCTCAATAAAGTGAAGTGGAGTAAAAAGAGGCGTGCCAGCAACTTCTCAAACTCCCTCAGCTAGAAAGCGATAGTCCTGAGACTATCTGACTCCAAAGCTACAATTTTAACCTCTTTCTATAGTCACAATTTAAAAATATTGTTTTTAAAGCTATACAAATTTAAAGCAAAAATGAGCCACAGACATCATTTAACATTGCTCCTTCATTCTATAGTTAGAAAACTAGGGCCAGCAAGAAGTGATAGACCTCTCTATTTTAAAAGAATAATTTCAGCTTATCTTTATGTAATAAGAGCAACAGCAATAAGCACTGTACCTACTATTTACAGGAACAGAACAAATTTTCTCGGCTGATTAGAGGGACCCCTTTGAACACTGAAAATCAAAATCATTAGCATTTCAAATAATAGATTTAGCTAAACTTCTCTTCACTGGTGATTTTGTTTAACAAAGCACTGCAAAGCATGAAACCCTACATGATTGGCATTAGCTGAATTTAAGTCTTGACTTAACGTTTTCATTGTAGAACACTAGTGGTTCCCACGCATCTGGTCTCTTCTTCCTTATATAATCTCACTCCCTCTCTCTCCCTTTCTCCTTTTTCCTTATCTGTACACCTATAGAAGATATGTACATATTCACAGACAAACATCTCAAATAGTACATATTGGAAAGGACTATCAATATCAAAGCCCTGTGGTAACTCAGTCAACTAAGGTGAAGCTTAGAGAAAATCATAAATCCTGGGAAAAAAGAGGCTATACTGAGAGGGGCACCTGGGTGGTTCCATGGTTAAGCCTCTGCCTTTGGCTCAGGTCATAGTCTCTGGGGCCTGGGATCAAGCTCTGCATCAGGCTCTCTGCTCAGCAAGAAGCCTGCTTCCTCCAACCCCTGCCTGCCTCTCTGCTCACTTGTGATCTCTATCTGTCAAATAAATAAATAAAATCTTTAAAAAAAATAATAACTACCTTCCAACTCTTAGTCTCCCCAACACCAATAACATCATCACTCCCTCTTCTACCACAGTCTTAGAACTCCAGTCTTCCTATGCACGGTTATAAGGCACCATAACAAGATGTGAGACAGAGCATGGAGAGTTATTCTTACATTGTTTCCAGTGGAAATCTCATTGGGTTGTTAATTTGGAAATCAGAATTCTAGTAATAAACACCATTACTCAGTCATCTGGCTCCGTCAGCCCGCAAGTATCTCTAATCCTCAATTCTTTTGTCTATAAAATGAGAGGAATTATTTCAAAAGCATACAGTTCAGCATTAAGGAAAGCCCAGTCTTTAGAATTAAATAGATGGACTCCAGCTCTGCCAGTGCTACCTATTTGAGCTTTTCTGAACCTGTTTCATCCCTTATAAAATGAGTCTTGCCTTGTTTAAATAAGGTTATCTGGGAGGATTAAGTGGGATAACACATGTGAAGCACGGCTGCTAGTAGAGTCTCAATAAATATTCATTCCATCCGTCTTCCCAAGCTCCATGACCTTAAAGCTGATTTGAATGAACAATCAGGACATGTCCCGGAAGGTGAAAGAAAAGACGAAGGCAGCACCACCTATTTTGTTTTAGGTGGATGATGATGATCATGAAACTTCATACTTGATTAACAGAGAATGTTTTTCGAATACTGGACTTTTGCTTGGCATCAGGATACAGAGGCGCTTACCATACAGTTTGTGCTCTCAAGGAGCAACTCCCAGTCTCCATAAAACACTTCAGTAAGGTCGGGGATGAAGCTCAGTCCAGGATATTACAGGCACATCCAGGAAACGTTGCTTCCAAGTTTGATGTCTGAAAACTTAGGGAACCTAGTAGCAATCATCTCAATTTGCAAAGAATGTTTTTGGGATGTGGGAACAATTCTGGGGATGTTTTAATGCTTAGCTCTGTTTCTGGAACACTGATTTAGACAATTTCATCATTTGTAATTGTCAAATATTTTGTTTTCATCTTTTATGAGGTCTTCTTGAAGACCATATTACCACATCACTTTACAAATCACCTTAACAAATATAAGACTCCATTACACATAGGGGAAAAAATGCCTTTAATTACCTCTGTACTACACTGTAAGGGGCTCTTGTGCTAATTAAAGAAAAGGGAAAAAATGCTGGAAGGCTTTGTCCTCTACGTGATATTAAGGGTGATATTTTTAGACAGAGGGGCAAGGCTGAGAGCCATTTAAGCTGTGAGATGCATGCACGGTTCCTTCTCTAGAGGTCCTTCCATTTCTAAATCTCTCTGTGCATTCTGCAGGGCTTCATCTCTGATATGAGAGTTTTTGCTTATTCCTTGATCCTCCTCATTCTGGAAAGGGTGGGACTAAAAAGAAAAAAAAAATTTTTTTCCTGGTCTTTGCTACAAGATAGAGGAATTGCATTGTATTTTTAGAAAAAATATATATCTAGGCTGGTTAGACACATTGATACCATGAGATTCTTGGGACGGTTAAACTGGAAACCTGAAAGTTATAAAATGTTTCTTGGTAAACAAATTAATGAAACATTTGAGTGGATGCATTCATGTAGAAAAACCCTGTCATAAAATATTCTGGGGATATTTTTATTTAACATGACCTAAAATTCCTAAGGAGATGAGACTCTCATGACAGAAAAATCTGTGAATGTGTATAACAGAAATTTGCTAAAGGATTCTTGTCATAATACTTTCCATTCTAATTTTTAAAACAAAAATCTGTCATCCTTTTATAGTGTAGGAGAGAAAGTGTGTGTGTATGTGTGCACACGTGAGCATATGGAGGGAGAGAGACTTGACGAAGAAGAAATTCATCAGTTCTTGGTTATTGAGTGTCAACTACAGGGGCTCCACAGTAGAGAGAAAATCAATGGGAGATGCCTGCCATCAGGGTGGTTAATTCTCAGTGAATTCATTTTTGCTGTGAAGTGATAAAAGATGCAACCTACGCCTTTGGTATCCAGTATCTGTAGCTTTGTCAGAGGCTCCAGAGAGCACCCACTCAGCTGAGACTAAACAGAGCCTACAGAATTACAAGGGTCAAACGCAGCGCTGAGCCTGGGGGAGTGGTCAATTGCTTCTTTTAAGATACAACATACGTTAGTTAACAAGGGATATAATTGTCTCTCCAAACTATGATTCCCTCTACTTTGATGTCAGTTATGGTCGCTGTAGAAATGAATGGAAAATAGGTCCCAGTTTTCAAGGGCATGCTGAAGGATATTAATAGATCTCATTATAAAAGTCATAATCATAAAAGTTTGGGAAACCCTATATTTAAAAAAAAGTCAAGCAGGTTTACTTACTGCAGGGATTTCGAAAATTATTCACATACATCACCAGACTATAAGGTGGCAGGGAAGAGAATACAGTGCCTCCCATTTTTAGTTGACTATTAGAATCAGGAGCCAAAGAAGGGAAAATATAGAGTAATATCAAGCAACTGGCCCTCCATTCCCCTTAAGACAAAGGACACCTTTTTGTCTTTCTCCTGGTGAGCAGTTTAAGTGGATTTGGCTAAGACAAGTTTAGATGATTGAGTGCAAGAAAGTTTTAAGACGTTTACAGCTTCAGCACTATTTCTTTTGGAGGCTAATTCCACAGCTTATAAAAAATTTTAAATGTCATGTATGACTGATGAATCACAGACCTGTACCCCTGAAACAAATTATACATTATATGTTAATTAAAAAAATTTAAAATAAACATAGATTGTGTTTTTATCCCCAGGGGTACAGGTCTGTGACTCGCCAGGTTTACACATTTCACAGTACTCATCATAGCACATACCCTCCCCAGTGTCCATATCCCCACCACCCTATCCCGTCCCCACTCCCCCCAGCAACCCTCAGTCTGTTTTTTGAGATTGAATCTTTTATGGTTTATCTCCCTCCCAATCCCATCTTCTTTCATTTTTTCTTTTCCTACCCCCCAACCCCCCCATGTTGCATCTCCACTTCCTCATATCAGGGAGATCATATGACAGTTGTCTTTCTCCGACTGACTCACTTCACTAAGCATAATACCCTCTAGTTCCATCCACGTCGTCGCAAATGGCAAGATTTCATTTCTTTTGATGGCTGCATAGTATTCCATTGTATATATATATATATATATATATATTATATATATATACCACATCTTCTTTATCCATTCATCTGTTGATGGACATCTAGGTTCTTTCCATAGTTTGGCTATTGTGGACATTGCTGCCATAAACATTCGGGTGCACGTGCCCCTTTGGAGCACCATTTTTGTATCTTTAGGATATATACCCAGCAGTGCAATCGCTGGGCCATAGGGTAGCTCTGTTTTCAGTTTTTTGAGGAACCTCCACACTGTTTTCCAGAGTGGCTGCACCAGCTTGCATTCCCACCAGCAGTGTAGGAGGGTTCCCCTTTCTCCGCATGCTCGCCAGCATCTGTCATTTCCTGACTTGTTAATTTTAGTCATTCTGACTGGTGTGAGGTGGTATCTCTAAAATGTCATGTTAAATAAAATGTTTTTCTTAAAAATAATTTTAAAGCATTTTAGAAGTTTGCTTTTTCTGACAGCAACATGATAAAGTTAATAAATTAACAAAGGCAGTGCAGTACAAAATCTGAAATAGGAAGGCTCTATCATAAAGGGAGTTGGCCATCAGTGGAAGCATTAAAGAAAGGGTCAAGGAAAAATAGATTGGCGCATTACAATCCCATGTAGGGAAAAGGATTTCCCATGTAGGGAAAAAGTTTCTATCATGGCCACTGTTGCACCAATCCAGAGGGCATTATTTATATAGACTGTCATGTAAATGGTACTTGCTCAAATTGTGCTACATGGCAGCTCTGTCACTGCTTGGTGCAGGAACAAACTGGTTCTGTTTAGGAGGCAGGTGCACTTGTGGAAATGAGCACATGCACCTGTCAAGCCTGGGGGCCATTAGGCATTGCAATCAAAGCACCAGCAACCCCTGCTCTGATTCCAGGACCTCTAAGAGGTCTTGTGATTATAATTTGACTTCCTGTGCAGTTCCCTACAGAGAAAGAATATGATGGTCAGAGAAAGGAAGATCTGTTCTCCTTAGCCATTATTTTTCTCGATGTAAATGAAATCAGCACGACCCATTAGTTCACTGTACTCTTTGTCATAGCGAAAAAACCGCCCCAAGTTTAATGTAATCTAAGAAGATAAAACCACATTTTGAGTTTGAAAATGCAAAGATCAAACCCTGGCCTCATATGCTTTTGCAAATATAGTACAGTTGTGTAATGCTTCTTAAGGACAGTCAGTGGGTCAAAACTGTCAGTGCAGCAGCTCAAACACCTATACATTTGAAATTAAAACAGGGTGAGAGCCCGAGTCATGATGAATAGACTATTTTCAAGTAGAATTTGAGAAATAAAGACAGTTGATAAGTGAAAGCAAATACCAATTGTACGTACAAAAATGCTTTTATTTACATAATTTCATTTCAATCTCAAAAAGCCTTATGAGGTAAGTTCATGTTATCTTCAACTTAATGAAGAGAGAATGGGTGCTTGCTGAGATTCCTGGCTGCCTGAGGCCACACATCAAGAGGGAGAAGCCAAAATGGATCATACAATTACCAGGTTTTAATTACATGCAGATACTATGGTATCACGTCAGTAAAGTGAATGAAACCGATTAGTCTATGTCACTGGACAATGGACAAACATCCAAAAGGAAAAAGAACTGGACTATATTCACAAGGTCAGGGCTTGCTGAAGAGGATATTGACATAGTTAGTGAGCCTAGACTATACTAGTGAATAGCAATAAGTGGTGAAAACTGTAAAAAAAATAAAAATTAAAAAATCCATCAAGAAGTCAAGAAATTTGCAATGACTAACTTGTTTAATGTATATTGGTTACAACTTGTGCTAGATTTTATATTTAACTATACCTGTGGTTTTATCTATTTTCTTATTAGTAATCCTTTACTTGAAAATAGCTGAAGACATATCCATATAAAAGAACAGAAGGAAATTTGTGGATCAATGAATTTTAAAAGCTATGAAATTATGCAGATCAAGAGGAATTGTTTGACAAACAACAAATAATTTTTAATAGGTGGTTTGAGATGTACAGTTTAAAAAAAATCCTGAAATTGCATAATTACTGCAATACATAGCTAGTCAGGCATATGTTGATTTCAAAGGAAATGCGTGGTATTTTCAATGTCAGAGGATCAGATATAAAGGACTCCACACCAGCTGGGTCTGCATTGCCATCTGATAATCAGAAACTTGGCAAAATTGTGTTCACACCAATCACAGTGTGGTTGCTTTTGACTAGAAACACCACTATGGTGGTTTTAATTAGAGACATGTCAAGTAATTCAGTGTTAACAGTGGTACAGAAGAACTAGAGCTGGTTACAGTCTGAAAAACTCTATGAATGTTTACCCCATGCATGGGAGAAATGGCAGCATTTCTGTGAGCTGAAAATAATTCATATTATGTCTGCTGGTCATTAAGTCATGTCCCATTGTGTATAATGCCATGACTAAGTGGGAAAAAAAAAAACAGATGTGGCAATTAAAAACTAAAAGTGATACCCATTTATTTTTGGCCAAAGAATTACTACACAGGCTGGATTTTTTTTCTTTCTTAGCCAAAGATATGGCATATATAGAGTAACTATTATTTTCCTGCTGTTTATGAATAGTTCATGAATCATAACCAATGCCCAACCACCTGCATTTTTCTATTTTAAAACCATTTAAAAATATGCTTATGTTCATTTACTGAAATTTCTCTGTACTCCTGAAAAAAATGTGGTATGTGTGTTGCTCAATTTTTATAGCCAATTTGGCTAGAAAGTAAAAAGCAGTTAAATAACTGAAATAAAAGACCAGTTTTGAAAAGGCTTGTACTCAAAGTGAAATTTATAAGCATAGAGACAGAGCATCAAGAATGACATTTCCCAAGTCTATGGCTTATCTATTGCAAAACCAGAACTGTCATGGTCTTGTTTGACAGGACCACCTTTAAGAAGACTGAAAATATCATATTAAGTAGACTTTTGAAGATTTATACAGGTTAAATATTTTAAAATATCTGTGTTTGAAAAGATATTGGAAAAATTAAAGAAATTAAAAAAATAAAAGATAGCTTCTGCCTCCATAGTGCTTACAATCTCGTAAGGGGGTAGAACAACTTGTTAGCATTATATAACTATACTTCATAAGTAACTAGACTCTAAAACAAAGTATGTTAAGTATGTTAAAGTTAAATATGCTATGGAGGATCATGGTTCGGAAAAATGACTAAATATAATTCCTATAAAAATCCCAGTTGAATTATTTGAATAAATTGACAAGGGATCCTAAAACCCGTATGAAAATGAAAGGAGTCTAGAAGGGTCAAAAAAATCTTGAAAAAGAAAGAAAAAAATGGAAGGATTGACTCTTGATTTCAGGACTTACTACAAAGCTACAGTAATCAGGGTGGTGTGGTACTGGCATAAAGAGAGAAATGAAATCGAATTGAGAATTTAGAAATATATCTTCATATTTATGGTCAATTGATTTTGATAAGGGTGTCATGACAATTCAATGGAAAAAGAAAAGTCTTTTCCAAAGTCTGTGCTAAGACAACTGAGAGCAACATGCCAAAGAAAGAACTTGAAACCTTACATTGCATTATATGCAAAATTAATCCAAAATATATCCGAGGCCTAAACGTAAGGGCTAAAACCACTAGACTCTTACAGAAACATATAGGCATCAATTTCATTTTTTTAAACTTTATTTCATTTTTTCAGTGTTCCAAGATTCATTGTTTATGCACCAACCACACCAAGTGCTCCACACAATATGTACCCTCCATAATACCCACCACCAGACTCACCCATGCCCCCTCACCCTCCCCTCCAAACCCCTCAGTTTGTTTCTCAGAGTCCAGTCTCTCATGATTCATCTCCCCCTCCAATTTACCCCAATTCAATTTTCCTCTCCTTCTCCTAATGTCCTCTATGTTATTCCTCATGCTTCACAAGTAAGTGAAACCATATGATAATTGACTTTCTCTGCTTGACTTATTTGACTCAGTATAATCTCCTCCAATCCCGTCCATTGGAAAACACTGTGAAGATTCATCAAAAAATTAAAAATAGAGCTACCTATGACCCTGCAAATGTACTACTGGGTATTTACCCCAAAGATACAGATGTAGTGAAAAGAAGGGCCATATGTACCCCAATGTCCATAGCACCAACAGCCACAATCACCAAACTGTGGAAAGAGCAAGATGCCCTTCAACAGACAAATGGATAAAGAAGATATGGTCCATATATACAATGGAATATAATGCAGCCATCAGAAAGGATGAATAGGTATCAATCTTTGTGACCTTGGATTAGGCAGTGGTTGCTTAGATATGACATAAGTACAAGCAACAAAAGAAATAAATTAGAAAAATTGGACAACATCAAACTTAAACCCTTGTGTCCTATGACCCTGGCTAAGCAGGAAATCAAATTTGCAGCCCTGCCCAACTATTAAGAATAGCTTCTGGTCTGGCAAAAACAGGGAACCTGAACAGTGACTTTATACTAACTGGAGCACAGCCTACAGTACCACCCAGCTGTAGAGCCAAGGCTATAGCCCCACCCTGAGGCAGAGCCTAGGCTAAGGCCTTGCTCACTTGCTGAACACAGACTACAGGCAGTGAGTCCAGATAGTGACCCCACCTGACTGCAGAGCACAGTCTCTAGCTCCACCTAAGTGCAGGGTACACCTGGAGTCCCCCCCAAATCACAGAAATCAGCCACTGATCTTTTTCAAAAACAGATCATAACTAGTGATCCTACCCAAGTACAGGGCACAGCCTGTAGCACTGCCTGATTCAGCAGAACACAGCTTGAGGCCTCATCTAATAGTGGAACACCGCCTCTTGTCCTGCTTGAATGGCGTCCAGCCAGAGGCTGGACAGTCTCACAGTTAGTGAGCATAGTCTGAAATCCCTATCAAGCAGGAGCAATTGCAGAGCACAGTCCATGGAACTGCTCAATCATGAAGTTCAACCAGTGGCATCACCTTGCCAGGGAACATGGCCTACAACCCTGCCTGACCAAAGGTGATTACTTATACTAGCTAATAGTCCCAACTGATTGCAGAGCATAGCCAGTAGCCATGCACAATCAGGGGGTCCATCCAGTAGTCCTTCATGAATCAGAACCCAGCCAGCTGGCCCAACCAAACTCACAACCCAGCCAGCAGCAACCCTCTGACTTAAGAGCATGGACTACAGCCTCACCCAACTAGAGACTCTGATAGCAACCTCCACCTGTCCAAAATACCCATCCAATGAAGATCTTTTCATGCCAAAGCAAACCTTTAAAGGCTGGAGGAGTGACTGCCTCCTCAAATGCATAAAGCAATGCAAGGAATCAACAATCATGAAGAATCATGTGAATACGACACCATCAAATGAAACTAATAAACCTCCTATAACAGAACGAAAAAAATGGAGATATATGGACTGTCTGACAAAGAATTCAGAAAAAAAATCCACTTAAAAGTCAGTGAACTACAAAGAACACACAAACACACAACCAAACAAAATTAAGAGAATGATGCATGAACAAAATGAAAAATTCAACAAAGATATAGAAACCATTAAAAAAAAAACCCAGATATCCTACAGATAAAGAGTAAAATGACTGAAAAATTCAACAAAGAAATTCAATAGACTTGACTAGGCAAAAAGAGAATCGATGAACTTGATGACAAGCCATGTGAAATTATCCAGTGAGAAGAGCAAGTAAGGTAAAAGATCTGTATACTGAAAATTTTCAGACATTGATGAAAGAAATTAAAGAAGACACAAATAAATGAAAATATATCCTATATTCATGAATTGAATTACCTACTATTAAAATGCTACTTCAAGCCATCTATAGATTAAATGCAATTCCTATCAAGATTCTAATATCATTTTTCACAGAAATAAAAAATGAATCTTAAAATTTATATGGAACCACCCCCCCACCGGAAAAAGATTCCAAACCAAAGCAATTCTGAGAAAGAAAAACAAAGCTGGAGGCATACTTCGTGATTTGAAACTATATTACAAAGCTATTTGAAATAGTTTGGTACAGGCATACAAATAGACAGAGCCAGGGAACCTGAACAGTGTTGAATTAACAACCAAAATAAACCCATGTCTATATGAACAATTAATATTGACAAGGAAATCAAGAATACTCAATGGAAAAAAAGTCTCTGGAATAAGGTGATTTTGGGAAAACTGGATATTTATATTCAAAAGAATGAAACAGGTATCCTATCTCACAGTGTTCATAAAAATGAACTCCAAACTGATTAAAGACTTAAATGTAAGATCTGAAACCATAGGCTTCCTAGAAGAAAGCATAGGAAAAAATCTCCTTAACATGGTCTTGGCAATGATTTCATGGTTATGACACCAAAAGCACATGCAACAAAAGCAAAAATAAACAAGTGGGAATATATAAAATTAAGTCTTAATAATCAACAAAACAGAAAGGCAATCTATGTAATGAGAGAAGATATTTACAAACCACGTATTTCATAAGGGATTGTCACATATATAATTTATATATATAATTATATATATTCTATATATTCTATACATATATACATTCTATACATATAGAATATATAGAATTGCAACAATAGTTAGATACAGTGTACTGAATACTGAAGTATCTGTCATGGACAAATGGATAAAGAAGATTGTGGTATATATAATTTATAATATAAGTATATACAAATGTAAATATAGTTGAATACTATTCAACTATGAAGAAATAAAATTCTGGGTTTGCAACAACATGGATGGACTTTATGGTAAGTGACATAACTCAAGACAGAAAAATACAAATACTGTATGTTATCTCCTCTATGTGGAATGTAAAAAACAAAAACAAAATTGTAAATGTGGACAGTAAAATTTTGGTTACCAGGGCTTCAGGGCTGGGTTATGAGAGAAATGTTTAAGGGTACATACTTGCAACTAGTAGATAAATAATTCCTGGAAGCCTAATACACAGTACATTGTTTGTAGACAATGAAATTATATTATAAATATTAAGCTTACTAAGAGACTAAATTCCAGTTCTCCTCAACCGTAGAGGAAATGATAATAATGTAATATGATAGAGGTGTTAGCTAACACTACAATGACAATCATTTTGCAGTGTAAATGTGTCAAATTAATATGTTGTACACTTTAAACTTACACAATGTTGTATGCCAATCTATCTCAATTAAAGATAGGAAGGAAGAAGGGAGGGGGGAGGGAGGGAGAGAGAGAAGGAAAGAAGGAGAGACAAAACTATTATTTTGTCTTGCAATGCAATAATCCTTCTAGAAAACTAAGAAGAATGGATTAAAGAAATAGAGATATTAATACAAAGATGTTGATCAAAACTGGTACAAAAATTAGTAGCTCTATTATATTGCAACTGAATCAAGCTAGAATATATAATGGAATACAAAGTATTCCATTCTTAATAATTCCCAAAATGTTAAATATCTAGAAATTGGCATACAAGAAAATATGGAGGGCCTATTTGAATTAAGTATAAAATCTTACCAGAGTCTTAAAAACACTTGATTTCCTGGATAAAGAGGCTGGCCACTAAAAATTTTAAGTCTTCTAACTAATCAAGTTGGCTTCATGTAATATCAAACATGGTTCTAATGACCTTTTCTCAACTTAAGTGTTTTAAAGTTCATTGGAAAGAATAAGTTGATGATAATATAGAAGATAATTATCAGGAAGAGATATTATAAGACACTAAAAAATAACAAAAATCTTATAATATTCTAATATTTTAAATAGTATATTCCTATACTAAGAATAGAGAAGTATATCAATGGGTTAAATTGGAAAGTCTCCCAATAAATTTTAGAATGTAAGAGATTTTGCATTATGATTTTGGTAAAGACAGAATTCCAGGGGTGCCTGGGTGGCTCAGTGGGTTAAGCCGCTGCCTTCAGCTCAGGTCATGATCTCAGGATCCTGGGATCGAGTCCCACATCTTTTCACACCCCTTCCTCTCTCTCTGCCTGCCTCTCTTGTGATTTCTCTCTGTCAAATAAATAAATAAAATCTTTAAAAAAAAAAAAAAGACAGCATTCCAGTACCATGCTGTCTTGATGATGACAGCTTTGTAATAGAGCTTGAAGTCCGGAATTGTGATGCCACCAACTTTGGCTTTGTTCTTCAATATTCCTTTGGCTATTCAAGGTTTTTTCTGGTTCCATATAAATTTTAGGATTATTTGTTCCATTTCTTTGAAAAAAATGGATGGGATTTTGATAGGGATTGCATTAAATGTGTAGATTGCTTTAGGTAGCATGGACATTTTCACAATATTTATTCTTCCAATCCAGGAGCATGGAACATTTTTCCATTTCTTTGTGTCTTCCTCAATTTCTTTCATGAGTACTTTATAATTTTCTGTGAATAGATTCTTAGCCTCTTTGGTTAGGTTTATTCCTAGGTATCTTATAGTTTTGGGTACAATTGTAAATGGGATTGACTCCTTAATTTCTCTTTCTTCTGTCTTGTTGTTGGTGTACAGAAATGCAACTGATTTCTGTGTATTGATTTTATATCCTGACACTTTACTGAATTCCTGGACAAGTTCTAGCAGTTTTGGAGTGGAGTCTTTTGGGTTTTCCACATATAGTATCATATCATCTGCGAAGAGTGATAGTTTGACTTCTTCTTTACCAATTTGGATGCCTTTAATTTATTTTTGTTGCATTCCAAATAAGTAGACTGATTAAATAAATAATACTTGTCAACTTGCTAATTAAATTTTAAAAACTGAGAAAAATAATTCAGCATTGTGGAATGCACCATTATTTTATATACTGCTAAGAGGGAAAAACAGTTAGCTGATAAACTAAAACAAAATGCTTTTCTATCACAAAAACTTGTTGCTCCTATTACCAGGACAACATTGGCCCACCACCTGTTTTGAAAAAAAAAGAAAGAATAAAATTGAACCCAGCCAGGTCCATTCATTTACATATTGTCCATGATGCTTTTGTACTATAATAGCAGTACTGAGTACTTGTAAAAGAATTTGTATGGCCCACAAAGACTAAAATAATTACCATCTGTTAAAACAAAACAAAAAAAAAGTTTGCTGACTCCTCTATATTTTTTGAGTTATTTTAGACTTAGATATAGATTTTAAATCATATACAACTTTTTCCTACAAATATAAAAATTAAGTACAGATGCAATAAATCAGTTAAGATATGAGCAAATATTTTCCCAAAGTCCAGGTCTTTTATTTATTTTTATTTTTATTTATTTTCTTATATTTAAAGTGTGGGGGAGGGGTGGAGGGGAGGAAGAGAGAGAATCTTAAGCAGTGTGGAGACTGATGGGGGACTCCATCTCAGAACACTGAGATCATGACCTCAGCCAAAATCAAGAGTCAGGTGCCTGAGATCATGACCTCAGCCAAAATCAAGAGTCAGGTGCTTAACCAACTGAACCACCTAGGTGCCCCTATCTATGTTTTTTTTTTTTTTTTTTTTTTCATAGTGTCGTCTGTTCAATCTAGATATTTGGTAACATGGCATTTCTTAAAAGCATGTGCTAACTATTGTTTCTCATGTTTTCTTCTAAGCTTCTGACATTCATTCTCAAGTGTGATGTTGACATTGTCTTGATGTTACCAGAGTCCAGCAAGACTATGGCCTGTCAGTGATGGTAAGACCTCAGTTGTTTAAAAGGAATTCTGTTTTCAGAAATGTTAAAATTTGACAAGTGTGTATCTTATAATTAATGAAATACAGTTGATACTTTCCTTGCATCATCTTAGAATAAATTCTAGGTGAAATGAAGAATTAAATATAATAATGAAAGCATGAAAGATAGAGAGGAAATGGGTGATTATGTATGTAATCTGGTGGTGAATGCATCTTTTCTAAAAATACTAGCATAAGAAGAAACCATAATTGAAAACTGATAAACTTACTGGCATTGTGACCTTGGGCTGGAACTTTTTTCTGTGCCTCATTTTTTCTATCTTTAAGATAAGGACAACAATATTGCCTACATCACAGAGAGTTTTGAGGATTAAAATAGTTGATAAGTTTATTGCACTTGGAATAGTGCTTAGTACATTATAAGTGCTATATAGAATGAAGCTTTTTTTTTGTATTTGACAAATAAAAAGTGGAAGACTAGTCTTTAAAAAAATTTATCATATACATCTCTGTTCTGTGTAGAATTTTTTTTCCCACAATAGTGTAGAAGTCTGACTCTGTCCTAAATAAAGATGTGTTCACTCTTTGGATCCAATCACATTTTTAAAAAAAGATTTATTTATTTGAGAGAGAGAAGGAGATGGTAGGGCAGGGGTAGGGACAGAGGGAAAGAGAATCTTCAGCAGACTCCACACTCAGTGCAGAGCCCAACATGGGGCTGGATTTCACAACCCTGAAATCATGACCTTAGCTGAAACCAAGAGTTGGAAGCTTAATGGATGGTGCCACCCAGCCACCAACCCTCAGTCACATTTTAGTTACAGTGAATTACACATTGCATAATATAAAAGATATTAACTGACCTGTGTTTAACATATTCTGTTAATCTCTATTCATTTTAAAACCCATATATTATCTATCCCTACATTGCTTTTGCCGTTTACTTGAATGCAGCAAATTTTAATTTTCTGGATTCCTATTCTCACTCATATCTGGAGTAACTGAAAGCTCAAGGAAGGTGTTGTGTTCTGTGTAGGTCTGCATTATATGAGTGTATATGGGCATATGTGGATTCAGACAGCAGCCTAGAATTAAGCAGCTTCTCATGTAACTGCAGAAATTGTCTTAATCCCTTTTTTAGACACAGTGGAAGGGCATAGGTTGTGACTGATAATAAAATCTACTCAGAGCTTTCACAGGGATTAATCCCATTATATTATGCAAAGTTCCCATCTAGGCAATCCTATTAGAAAGTAAACAAATCCTCTCTTTAAACAAATCATCTCTCTAAACAGATCTAAACAAAAGCATGCAATTTACATATTTTGCTCATGATTCTCAATACAAACATGCAATGAAGTTAACATGGGGAACAATGCTTTTTGGCAAATTTTACCTAGAAAAAATAATTATGAAATTCTCTGTTCCCAAAAACAGGGAAAAGTTTTCATGTTTTAGCATAAAGATAATTTTAGTCTCTATGTGGGGGGTTTCTGTAATAATCTACCTTGGCACCAAGCATTTAAACAAAAGTAACAAATAAAGATAATCTTAGAATAGAATAAAAGACAAATTACAAATACAGAAAAACCTGAAATATGTGTGGACATATTTAATAACATCTCCTGGTATACACAAGGATACACTGTATATTATAATGTCTTATTATCTTTCATATATGAAGAGATCATAGAGTAAAAGAATGAACATCACATCTAGGACAAGATGAACACTTAAATAAATTATTTGAAAAGATGTGTATGCACATCTACTAACCAGAGAAATGAAGTTTAAAATGTGATACTGTACTTTTTCTATTTGTAAAGAATACAAATAATAATAATTCCCAATATGGCATTAATTTCTGGAAAACATAATTTTATGCACTGCTGTCAGTATTCTTTCCAGTTGGTATACTATTCTTTAGGGTTTCTTCTATCACAGGCTTTAAAACATATGACTATTCTTTGACTGAAGAAGTCGATATCTGAAAACATATCTTTGAAAAATAATAGAAAAATTGAACACTATGTGTATACAAGAAAATTTATTTCAGCAATATCTATAATGATAAATTATCTGAGATAACCTAAATTCCTCCAAACAGGGACTTGTCAAAATTTATTACATATTCTGAGTACTCTTCTCTTTTTCTTCTCAGGGGGCTTAGGTTCTAGGGATGAAATTGATCAAGATCAGAGGAATAGAAAATAACTACCAATATAACCTAAAATCGCATTTATAACACAATTGTAATCACATTTCTTAGTTTGACATAGGCTGATGAAACTTCTTCTCTCATGGTAATTTCCTTCATTTTAAAATTATTCCCCTTTCCATATTGCTTCCTTTGATCATTTAAATGAATATATAAATAAAAATAAATAGATATGTAAGTATAATCTATAATATGTTATAATATAAAATAAATTGAGTGTAAACAATAAAATATTCCAGGGGATTTAGAAGACTGCACACATGAGGAGAGCTATGCACTTGCCAGGAAAGACCTACCTAACAGAGTCTTAATCTCTTTCTTCTGGTTAAACTTGAGGTCCTGTAGAAGCAGGAAATGAAGACTAATGTTGTAAATGACCTGAGCATTGAAGGTATACTCCAACACATACACAAAAGTTCTCAGCAAAGGTCAGAAAACTAACTTGTTCAGAGAATTTAAGGACATTACCATCAAGTATGAGCTGACCAATATGCTAGCTGAGCAGAGACTTCCATCATCAATGTCAAATTGTCATAAGCCAAGGACAAAAACAGAACTTTAAAACAACAAGATGAAAAGGGTTTATCATGTACAAGGGATTGTCAAGAAGATGGACAGTTGAATTCTCATCCAAAACCGGGGGAGCAGAAAGCAGTGAGATGACATATTCAAAGTGCTGAAAGAAAAAGACTGTCAACCAAGAATTCTGTATCCAGCAAAACCATCCTTCAAAAAGAAAGAGAAATCAAGACTTCTCAGATAAGCAAAAACACCTGAGAGAATTTATCAGTAGTAGACCTGTCCTACAAGAAATAATAAAAGGGAGTCCTTCTGACTGAAATGAAAGGACACTAGACAGTAGCTCAAGTCTACACAAAGAAAGAAAAAGCACCAGTAATGAAACTATGAAGTTATAAATATAAAGACACTATAAATGTATACTTTCCTTTTAACTCATCTCCTATCTTATTTGAAAGACTATAGCATAAAGCAATAATTATAAAACTATGTTCATGGGCTTATAATGTGTGAAGATGTAATTTGTGTGATAATACTCTTAAAAAGGAAGGTGGAGAAAATAAAGCTATATTGGAGCAAAGCTTTTGTATATTATTGAGATAGTGTAATAGATGTAACAAAAAGTAGTAAAAGTCATAAATGAATTGAGTAAAATTGTAGGATACAAAATCAATATAAAAATCACTAACAATAGTGACAATGAACTATGTTAAAAAGAAATTAGGAAAACATCCCATTTACAATAGCATCAAAAAGAACAAAATACTTAGGATTAAGCCTAACTAAGGTGACAAAAGACTGGTACACTGAAAACTACAAAGTACAGATGAAAGAAATTAAAAAAGACACTACCAAATGGAAAGACATCCCATAGTCACAGATGGGAATAATTAATACTGTTTAAGTGACCATACTATCCAAGGCAATCTACAGATTCAATGCAATTCCTGTTAAAATTTTAATGATGTTTTTAACAGAAATAAAAAAAAATACTAAAATTCATATGTAACTGCAAACAACCTCAAACAGTAAGAATAATTTTGAGAAAGAAGAACAAAGCTGAAAGCATCACTCTTCCTGATTTCAAAATATATTTAAAACTACTGCAATTATAAGGGTAGGGTACTAGCATAAAGATAGACATACAGATCAACAGAACAAAATAGAGACTCCAGAAACACATCTATGCATATATGGCCAACTGATTTTTGACAAGAGTACCAAAATATATAATGGTGAAAGGACTGTCTTTTCAACAAATGGTGCTGGGGAAACTGGTTATCCACATGCAAAAGAAAGAAATTGGACTCTTATCCTATACCAAACACAAAACTAACTCAAAATGCATTGAAGACTTACACACAAGTCTTGAAACTGTAAAAGTCCTAGTAGAAAACAAAGGAAAAGTCTTCATGCTATTGATTTTGGTAATGATTTCTTGGATTTGACACCAAAAGCACAGCCAACAAAAGCAAAAAGAGAAAAGTGGGACCACACCAAACTAACAAGCTTCTGCACAGGAAAAGAAACAACAGAGTGAAAAATATCTGATAAGGGGTTAATTTACAAAATATATATGGAACTCCTACAACTCAATAGCATCATTGTCATCAACAACAACAACAAAAATAATAGCTCAACTCACAAATGGACAGAAGACTGGAATAGACATGTCTCCAAAAAAAAAAAAAAAGACATAAAAATGGCCAATAGGTATATGAAAAGTTGTTCAATGGCACTAAGCAGGGATATGCAAATCAAAATCACATGGGGTATCATTTAATACCTGTTCAAGTGGCCATTATCAAAAGACAAAAGACAAGGGTTGGCAAAGATACAGAGAAACTGGAATCCTTGTATACTGTTGGTGAGAATGTAAAATAGTGCAGCTGCTATGTTAAACAGTGTGGTAGTTCCTGAAAAAATTAAAAATAGAACTACCATAGGACCCAGCAATCCCACTTCTGGGAATGTATCCAACAGAATTGAAATCCAGATCCTGAAGTGATATTAGCAGTCCTATATTCATTGTGGCACTACTTTCTATAGCCAAGATGTGGAAACTGCATAAATGTCCACTGATGGATAAACAGATAAAGAAAATGTGGCATATACACACAATGGAATATCACTCAGTTTTACTTTTTTTTTTTTTTTAAAGATTTTATTTATTTATCTCACAGAGAGAAAAAGAGAGAGTACACAAGCAGGTGGAGCAGCAGGGAGAGAGACAAGCAGGCTCCCACCCAGCAGAAAGCCCAACTGCTGGGCTCAATCCCAGGACCTTGGGATCATGATCAGAGCTGAAGGCAAACACTTAACTGACAGGCGCTGCTCTCACTCAGTTTTAAACAGGAAGGAAATTCTGTAATATAAAACAATATGGATGAACTTTGAGGACATTATGCTAAGTAAACCCAGTGAAAATAGGACTCAAATTGCATGATTCCACCTATATGAGATATTCAAAACGAAACCAGAGAAGCTTAGAATAGAGCAGTGGTTGCCAGGGGCATGGGGGATGGGGAAATAGGAGTTGCTATTCAAAGAGTATAAAGTTTCAGCAATGCAAGTTGAGTAAGTTCTAGACATCTGCTGTACAACATTGTGCCTGTTAATAATACTGTATTGTGCACGTAAATATTTGTTAAGAGGGTAGATCTTACATTGTGTTTTTACCACACACAAAAAAGATAAAAAGAATGTTTAGAAAATTGGCCCTGAGCATGTTCTTTGTAGGCATCATTTTTCTGTCCCTTATTATCTATTTTTTAAAATTTTAATTTAACAAAATATTAAATTATTTTTAATTTTCCATTTCCTCTTTGCCCATGTAGTCCTCAAACTAGAGCTGCCTGACATCTCTCCAGCAAAACACAAACAAGCAAACCCTACTAACTGAAAATACTCCAAGGGCAATTTTATCACTGTCCAAACTTTTCAGCAGCATAGGGCAAGTTGATTCTTCTAGAAAAATTCCTTTTTGCCCTCAATTCATTGGATTCACACATCTAGTTTTCTTTATATTTATATAACAGTTTTTTTATTGCTGTTGATTATTTTATAGGTTATACATTTTTTCCCTCTGTTTTAGTAATGTTTCCTCCAAATTTTGTCCTTAGTCTACTGCCTAAACTCCTTAGTGATTTCATGAACCTTCATTGTATCAGTTTCAATTGCTACAGCATAGACTTGTGGTTAAGAGCTCAGGCTCTGGGGGCTTCTGGGTGGCTCAGTCAGTTGAGTGTCTTCTTTCAGCTCAGGTCATGAACCCAGGATCCTGGGATGGAGACCTACACTGGGTTCCCTGCTTCTCCCTCTTCTTCCGTCTACTGCTCTGCTTACTTGGGCTCCCTCTCTGTCAAATAAATAAATAAATAAAATCTTAAAAATAAAAAGGAAGAAAGAGTTCAGTCTTTGGAAATAGAACTCTAAGCTATTTTCTTAATCTTTCCATGCCCCAATTTCCTTTCCTATATAAGAAGAAACAAAATAATATCTCAGGTTTGTTGTGAGGATTAAATACATGCATACAAATTATTTAGAAAAACTAGTGATAACATAATAAAACACCAGAAATGTTAAATCTTATTGGTACTAGTACCTCAATGTTTATGAAATTTATGTATACACTCTATCCCAAATTCTATCTTCTGAGATTTTAAAATGTTTTTGGTATCACTCTACTTATAATGCACAAAAATAGTCTTTGTATTAGAAAACATTGAAAAATGCAATGTCAATTTCAAAAGAATTATCTACCTCATCATTTAATACTTATGTCATTTTAATAGTATACATTTCCAGTCACAAGTTAGAGATCTACAATGTTATTTTTAAGATTTTATTTATTTTTTTGACAGACAGATCACAAGTAGGCAGAGAGGCAGGCAGAGAGAGAGAGAAGGGAGGAAGCAGGCTCCCAGGTGAGCAGAGAGTCCAATGCGGGGCTCGATCCCAGGACCCTGGGATCATGACCTGAGCTGAAGGCAGAGGCTTTAACCCACTGAAACACCCAGGCGCCCCTACAATGTTATTTTTAAATGAGTGGACCATATTTTTTCATACGGCATACTTGAATTAATTTTCTTTAGTTGAATATTTATATTATTTCTGAATATTCCTATTGTAATAAATTATTTATTAGAAAAGCATTTATTATAAATGCACAGTTTTAAAGTTGGTGCACTATAGAGCTATTCAGTTGCTTACAGTTCAAGCATTTTGTTTACAATTTAGAAGAGTGGGCCATACAACATGGATGTTTTGGCAATCTTTCAAATAGCATAGCAAGCTCCTTCCAAGGACATTTCCTGTCTTCAGTAATGAACTGGTTAATCAGGTAGGTAGAGAAATACAAGGAATATATTTAATATAATATTTTGAATTTAGTTTTTGAGAGTTTCAAAGGCATGGCAAAGGCCTGTGGTGTTGAACTAAGCCATTCTTACAAAGCAGACACTGATATTTCTAAAGTTAGAAGCCTATCATGACTAATTTCTTAGAAAATACAAGGCAGACACTTACCTAAGCTAGAAAGCCTTGGGTGACTGCAGAAGTCCCAGTGGCAGTGGATACCAGCAAGGTTTTAGAGCTTCTAGATGTGAGTGATTAATCTAATTTCTAAGCATTATAAGCCTGAAATATAATTACTTTTCTTCTTTATAGATTGACTACTTGCCAGGCGCCATTTGGCACTAGAGACTGAAATATAAATATGGCATAGATTATGATGTTACTCACAGGGCTCATGATTTGCTGAAAACAGGGACATTTAAGCATCCTAAGTATAGAGGCATCAAAGAGCATTATAAGAAAATAGTATTACTTTGACTGAAAGCTTCACGCAACAGGAGCTCAGTCTTAAAAAAATCAATAGGCATTTCCAACTAGAAAAGTAGAGAAATGGCATTTCTGACAATACAAATAGTGTACATAAAAGCACAGTGGCATGTTATGATGTATTTGTAAGAGGACACACGTTGGAGCACTATGGAAGTGAAAGACAATCAAATGAAACAAATCTGAAAACAAAACAAAAGCAAAAACACCGTAGCTGTTATTCTGCCTTTGACAATCTTCTCTTCCATTGTTCACATATTTTCCAAGCAATGATTCTTATGGTTCTTCATAAGAAACTAGTAATCAGGGGCGCCTGGGTGGCTCAGCGGGTTAAAGCCTCTGCATTCGGCTCAGGTCATGATCCCAGGGTCCTGGGATCAAGCCCCGCATCAGGCTCTCTGCTTGGCTGGGAGCCTGCTTCCTCCTCTCTCTCTCTCTCTCTGCCTGCCTCTCTGCCTACTTGTAATCTCTATCTGTCAAAAAAAAAATCTTAAAAAAAAAAAAAAGAAACTAGTAATCAAGGATATCTTCCTCTTTCTGGAAGTCTTTCTCCAATTATTATACTAGTATAATTTCTGATAGTTCCTCATATTTTGACAAATATGTATTCCTTACTATTTGCAGACTTTTAAAAAATTTACAACATAAATTATCACAAAATTACCCAAACTATAGAATTTGCTGGTAGTGTAATATATGATTGGTGCCATACACTAAATATTCCTGTCCCCTGCCCTGTTTAAATTCATATGGTGAATCCTAATCTTCATTGTGGTGGTACTTGAAGGTGGGGTCTCTGGGAGGTGATTAGGGCACAAGGGTGGAGCCCTCACAAACACGGTTAGTGACCTTATTAAAAAAAAACAAAAAAACAGAGAAAAGAAATCATCTACCAACCAGAAAGGGGGAAAAGACCATAAATGGAATCTACCAGTGAATTTCTTAGCCTCCAGAACTATAACAAATAAGTTTCTGTTGTTTACTAGCTACCCCATTAATGATGTTTTGTTATAGCAGCCCAAGTGGACTAAGATGATGTCTGGGGTAATATTAAAAGGCCCAAGTGCTCCAAAGGTTAAAAAAAATACTAATTAGAAGGGATACATGCACCTCGATGTTTATAGCAGCATTATCTACAATAGCAAAATAACGAAAGAACACGAATGTCCATCTACTGAGGTATAGATAAAAAGATGTGAGATTCACACACACACACACACACACACACACACGATAGAATGTTACTCTGGCCTAGAAAAGAATGCAATCTTGCCATTTGCAACAATGTGGATGGAGCTATGCCAAATGAAGTGAGTTAGAGAAAGACAAATACCTTATGATTTCACTCATGTGTGGAATTTAATAAACAAAACAAACATAGGCAGAAAAAAAAGAGAGAGGAAAACCAAGAAGCAGACTCTTAACTATAGAAAACAAACTGTTGGTTACCAGAGGGGAACTGGGTGAGGGGATGGGTTAAATAAGTGATGCGGATTAAGGAGGGCACTTGTTGGGGTGAGCAATGGGTATTGTATGTAAACGTTGAATCAGTAAAGTCTACGTCTGAAACCAAAAATAAAAAATGACCTAAGTGCTTGAGGCTTTATTGCCTTTTGCTAGGAAATGGTTAGTGTGAGATACATAGAGCATCCCCCACGTCTACACCTACCTCTCACCCATTCTTCTTGTCCCACCTCAAATAAGACTTCCTCTGGGATACCTTCCCTGACCTCCTTGTCTGTTAGTATTCTGAGATTATACTGTATTTTCATGTCATCATATGTGTCAGAATTTCCTATAATTCTGTACCTGATTATTTGTCTCTTTACACTATAAACTATGACAGAAAGAGCCATGTCCCTTTTGCTCTCCTTTGCATACCCAGCCCCCAGCACCTGTTCTTTGATAACCGTTAAATCTGTTCCTATTACTCAGCCATGACCTTTATAGTAGCTTTTTCCTGAGATAGTAGCACATGATGCGAGTGTGCTCTGGGCTGATCTCATCTTTGAAGGAGGTAGAACTTAACAGCACAGCCTATTTTCTGGAAACAGAGCTAAAATAAAACTGTACATTCAAATACTGAATCTAATGCTTTTAGCACTGTCCTTCAGCCTTCAGACTGGGCTAACCAGTCACATAGAAAGCTCAGTATTGCTGCTTGGGTAATGTGACGAGTGGTGTTATTTCAAAATAAATTAAATGAATAAGTAGTAAATAAGTCACTGGATGTGATTCTGAGCTGGCAGAATAAAGTGACTAACTTAACCACTATCAGAGTGTTATATGAAGATTTGAAAAAAATGCTGTTATAATATATATATGGTTATAATATATGGTTTTTAAACTTTATGACATATCCTTATCCTAAAACATGGAAAATGCAGATGTCAGTAGAGTTGAATATGAACATCCTTCTTCAGCCTCTAACAGGAAACCCAAGTTCTAGCCTATCTGAAGTAGTTGTGGTGAGTCATTTGTTGTGCATCCTTAAAATTGTTTTATTATTATTTTTTAATTTATCTATTTGATAGAGAGACACAGCAAGAAAAGGAACACAAGCAGGGGGAGTGGGAGATGGAGAAGCAGGCTTCCCGCCAAGCAGGGAGCCTGATGCAGGGACTCCATCCAAGGACCCTGGGATCATGACCTGAGTTGAAGGCAGATGCTTAATGACTGAGCCACCAGGCACCCCCTTAAAATTGTTTTAAATACACTTACATATGTGGAGATATTTATTTATAATCAATTGTTCATTTTATTACATAAGTGATATACTATACTACTTGTTTTATGGCTGTCTTTTTTCAATTTTCACAACATATGGAGATATTTCATATTATTGATCTAGATTAGATGCCTTATTTTTAGTATTTTATAGTCTGCATGTCTAGAATGTAACCATTTTTCCTGTTATTCAATCTTTGAGTTATTTCAAGTATTCTGAAGTTGCAAAAATACTAGAGTGAACACTTTGGATGTACAGTATCCTTGTGTATAGAAATACTAAATTTCTTCTAGATAACAAGGAAAGGAACTTCAGATGGAAAGACTATATGCATATTTAAATTTTGTTGAAATTATTACAACAGGCTTTTACTTTCCATACTCCTACCAAAAGAACACAAGTTATGTATATTTTCCAATACTTCATCAGCATAAATATTGCTTTTTTGGAGGTTAAAGTATTTTATTTTTTTAATTTGTATTTCCATAATTATGAGTACAATTGAATACTTTTATGTTTCTTGTTTCTTTTTCTGTAAATGGCCTATTCATAACATTCGCCTATTTTTTCTGTTGGATTTTCTCACTCACTTAAATGAATTCTTTATATAGTCTGGGTATTAATTATTTGTTATATATGTTATAAATATTTTTCTGTAACCTTGTGATAACTTTTATTATGTAAGTTGTTTCTTCTTTATAGTTATAAAGTTTTGCTAAAAAAAATTCTTCTACACTAGATAATAGACGTGTCCTCCCTATTTTCTTCTAATTTTTATTTTCCTTTTTATTTTTTAAGATTTATTTATTTATTTGAGCATGTATGAGTGAGAGAGAGAGAGAGAATGCCCAGGATGAGGATCAGAGGGAGAGGGGGCCTCGTTGAGCATGAAGCCCAACAAGGGGCTCCATCCTAGGACCCTGAGATCATGACCTGAGCAGAAACTAAAATGATTAATGAACTGCACCACTCAGGAGCACCCTGATGTTTTCTTTTTAAATTTTCAACTATACCTTTTTTTTTTTAAGTATCACACTACATGTTAAAGGAAACCTAGAAAATCTGTCTTATCTTTTGTTAATAGAGGAATTTAGCCATGTTTTTTTTCCTGATATCTGATTTGTTTCTTTTAATTTTTTTAGTGTTTCTATATCTGTTTTTTTTTAAATTTATTCTTCTGTATGCACTGGAGAATGAATCAATTTGATTTGTTTATATGATTATCTAATTGCCCTAAAACCATTTATTAAAAGTTCACTTTTTCCACAGGAATATGAGATTTATTTGTCTTAACTCAATATGTACATTCTGAGTCCATTATATCATATACTGAGGCTATTTGTTAACTTTCTTTTTTTTTTTTTTTTAGATTTTTATTTATTTATTTGACAGAAAGAGATCACAAGTAGACAGAGAGGCAGGCAGAGAGAGAAGCAGGCTCCCTGCTGAGCAGAGAGCCCGATGCGGGACTCGATCCCAGGACCCCGAGATCATGACCTGAGCCGAAGGCAGCAGCTTAACCCACTGAGCCACCCAGGCGCCCCTATTTGTTAACTTTCTATTTTGTTTCATTGGTCCGTCCATTTATGGCACCAGGATCATACTGTTTTAATGATAGAGTCATTGTAGTATGTTTAATATACTGTAGGGATAATTCTTCCCCTATGCCTTTCTTTTTCAGTATTTTCCTGGTCACTTGTGCATTTTTATTTTTCCTATGTCAAGTTTAATATCATTTTGTCTACCTCTAGGACAAAACTAATTAGTATTTGATTGGGAAAGCATTAGATTCATAAATTAACTTATAGAACATTAATCAATTGATACAGTGTCTTTCCACTTACTGAAATCAAATTTTGTGCTTTTTTGGAACAATTTTAATGCTTTTTTCTGTAAGTGTTAAAATCGTTTTGGTTTTATCTGTTTTTGTACTATTATAAAAGAAAATTTCCTCTTTATTATATCTTCTTCTTGATTATTATTTGTTTATATGATGCTCCTGTTTTATCACTGATGTTCTAGAAGTTTCCAGATATATTATAGTGTCACTGACAATAATATGTACAATTTTGCTATTTTTTCATTTGTTTTCTTTTATCTAATTGTCCTGGCTAATTTCTCCAGTAGAATGTTAAATATTGATAGATATATTGGACATATTTGCCTATAAATCACCTTGGGAAAGATGTTGGATTTTTATCTATTTGTATATCCAAAAGTAGAGGGAACAACCATTCATTCCATTTCCTTGGGATATTTTATTATTCAATTTTGTCCAATTGTTTTTCATTATCTATAGAAATAATCATGTTTTCCCCCTGTTAGGCTTAGTAATGATTATATATAGTAATGAACTATCCTTAGACTCATGGTATAAATTCCACTTGTTTGCTTAATGTGATGTTGAAGTCAAATAGTTAATATTTTATCTCACATTTTTGACTCAATATTTCTAAGTGACATTGGTCTATAAATTATTTTAAGTCTGCACTACCTTTGTTAGGTTTAGATGTCAACAGTGTATTTCCTACATAAAAATGATCAGAAATCTGTATCAGTCAGGGAAACAAAAACAGTGGGAGATACATATTTAGAGATTTACTGAAAGGGATTAGTTTACACAATTGTGGAGGCTAGGTAGGCAAATTCTAGCTAGGTCTTTTCTTTCTTGCTTGCTTTCTTGCTCTTTTCAACTCCTGCTCACATAATTTAAAGAGCATTTTTATTTAAATAGCTACATCCCCACTGTGCATAGAATTTTTTTCTATTTATTATTTACTCCTCTGCCTTTTTTATTTTGAATTCTGTATACACTTTCATATGGGTTTTGGTACTTCTGATTCTATCTTTCATGTTTGTAACATATTGTTTTACACTATCAATCTATACATTTGCACCTTGTACTAGGAAAAAGACTTCATGTTCATTTCCAGCTAACTACTTCTTTCTTTAGCTATATCCATATTTGTGATTAAGGATAACTAATGAGACTTTAAAAATGTTTTAATTTCTTTATCTTTAGTTATTTCATTTTCATGAATTTGATACCTCCTCAAAATCTCATTAGGAGTGCCATTATGCTTCATATATTTTTTTGTGTTATTTTCTTTATTTTTTTTAAAGTTTTTATTTATTTATGACAGAGAGAGAGAGATCACAAGTAGGCAGAGAGGCAGACAGAAAGGGGGGGTGTGGAGCAGGCTCCCTGCTGAGCAGAGACCCCCCCCCCAATGCAGGGCTCCAATCCCAGGATCCTGGGGTCATGACCTGAGCCAAAGGCAGAGGCTTAATCCACTGAGCCACCCAGGTGTCCGTGTTTGTGTTATTTTCTACTCTTTCTGCAGTACTAGTTCATTGGTTGGCTAATTTCTTTTCCTGGGACATAGGTTTTGGGGAACACTTCCTCTCTCTGCTCATCTAGTGTTGACAGTTACTGTTCACAACCCTTGGCTATGAGTTCTGATGAAAGGATCTTGTCTACAGGGTGAGGAGGAGAGGGTAGGAGCAGGATATGCTGTCAGGGAAGGTTTGCTGGTTTTGAGTGATCTCTGTCCTCTTTTCATAGTCTAAATATGAGTAGATAAGGAGCTTATACTGCTTTCCCTCTCAAGAGAACATGTGTAGGGTGCTGGGTGGCTCAGTTGATTGAGTGACTGCCTTCAGCTCAGGTCATGATCCTGGAGTCCAGGGATCCAGTCTCAGCAGGGGCATCAGCTTCTCCCTCTGACCTTCCCCCTCTCATGCTCTCTCTCTCTCTCTCTCATCCTCTCTTTCTCTCAAATAAATAAATAATTTTTTCAGAAAGGACATGTGTAAATAAAATTGAAAAAATTAAAAAGAGTGGTAGAAATCATTTAAATATTCAATATGTGGATCTTGAGGATCAGTTAGGACAAATTAACAGCTAGTATCTATTAGTTGTCAAGAACCAAATGAGATTATATTTGTAGAGTTCTTTTGGAGCCAGTTCCTTATTACTACTTCAGTTATTTTTCGCTAAAGTCCAATGTCCCCCCCCCAAATAAAACACCCTATAAGAGAATTAATGCAGAAAATAGAATCACCTATCTTAATTCATAATTATATTATTATGTCAATATAATTAAGAGATTATTTGGAAAAATGTTAATTTTAGAAGTTTTATGTAATAAAAAAGAGGTTAGTGTTGCCTTGTAAAACTTGCCTGATGTTCCTTGTGTTTTTGTGTCTTTGGTACAATTTTGTGATACTGTAGGGGCCTACTTAGCCAGAGTGACTCCATCTCGGTTAAACAGCCATTTTGTTGTTTGTGCAGTGAAACTTAAACTCACGCTGCTCCCCATGCCCCAGGGGAACTGACTTAAAAGCAAGTCTGGGAAACCAGTAAAATATAGCCGACCAGTCCCTGATAATAGAGCCCAAATACAAGGATGGGTCAGGTCAGGTGGAGATAACAGAGCCCAGAATGCAAGGATGAGTCAGGCCAGGTGGAGACAATATCATTGGCCAGGCTCAACCACATGGCCTTTGCTCTATAAAAGCTAGTCTGTGAAGCTGGGGGTGGTCACTCTCTCCATAAGAGACAGCCCCAGCCAGTCAGTTTGATTCTCGGTGCTGGCACGAAATAAAGCTTTGCTTGACCTTCGCTTTGTATCAGTCTCGCTCCTTTGATCATGGACCCCATCAATACAACTTTAAAAATATGCTTTATAACTGTTGTGAAGTGCAGAACTAATTGGCAACCTGATCAGGGAGATTCAAATTAAAACCACATTGAGATACCACCTTACACCAGTTAGAATGGCCAAAATTAGCAAGACAGGAAACAACGTGTGTTGGAGAGGATGTGGAGAAAGGGGAACCCTCTTACACTGTTGGTGGGAATGCAAGTTAGTGCAGTCACTTTGGAGAACAGTGTGGAGATTCCTTAAGAAATTAAGAATAGAGCTTCCCTATGACCCTGCAATTGCACTGCTGCGTATTTAACCCAAAGATACAGATGTAGTGAAAAGAAGGGCCATCTGTACTCCAATGTTTATAGAAGCAATGGCCACGGTCGCCAAACTGTGGAAAGAACCAAGATGCCCTTCAACGGACGAATGGATAAGGAAGATGTGGTACATATACACGATGGAGTATTATGCCTCCATCAGAAAGGATGAATACCCAACTTTTGTAGCAACATGGACAGGACTGGAAGAGATTATGCTGAGTGAAATAAGTCAAGCAGAGAGAGTCAATTATCATATGGTTTCACTTATTTGTGAAGCATAACAAAGAACATGGAGGACATGGGGAGATGGAGAGGAGAAGGAAGTTGAGGGAAAATGGAAGGAGATGAACCATGAGAGACTATGGACTCTGAAAAACAACTGAGGGTTTTGAAGGGGTGGGGAGTGGGAGGTTGGGGAACCAGGTAGTGGGTATTAGTGAGGGCATGTGTTGCATGGAGCACTGGGTGTGGTGCAAAAACAATGAACACTGTTATGCTGAAAAGAAAAAAAAATAAAGTGATATATGTTTAAAAAAAAAAAGAACTAATTGACAACCTGGATACTGAAACAATAACATTGATTAATTAACCGTGATCATATAATACAACTAATGTTCATCTATAATGCATTCATTCAGCTAATATTGTGCTGTATGATATACCTAATTGCTTTTATTGTTATGAAGAATCTGTGGTAAAAATTAGACACATGTGGCTCCCTATGGTAGCTCTAGAGGGAGTGGACAGATGATACATAATTCAGCAAATTAAATACACTATATTAGTTGGTTAAAAAACGTCTTATGAATAAAATAAAATAGGAAGGGAGATCAAGAGTTAGGAGCAGAGGAGTTAAGATGAATAAAGTAGAACTCTCTGATACAGTGATATTTAGACAGAAACCTGAACTAATAGAAAACAATGTACATAATATAGTACACAGCATGTCATAAGTACCAAGTAAATGCTCATGCTTATTATTAGCTAAGAATAATTTTGTTATTCACTATAACCTCGAACTATAGCACAATAGATTTATTTTAGGAGAAAATTTTCCTGCATTTTTAAACAAACAAAACATACTGTGACTTTAAATCCTACTTAGGATTTCCTGAGAAGAAATGGTCTCCTTGCAGTATCAACAGAGAGAAATAGCTAGCTATGTACCATAATAATAACTCAGTAGAGAACAGAGAACAATTTACTGGTCTCCCAATTTCTTTTTAAATGAACAGTGAAGTTCAATCTTAAAGTTTTCCTGCCAACTTGTCAGATGAATGACAAGGGAAGTTGTTGCTCAGCAACACAGTAAGCCTGAGCTCCCATGATGAGTCCTTACATAATTTCAAAACAGTACATTGGATAACAATGCTATCCATGTAAGTCATGAACTTGTTTTAACTGAGTCACTAAGCGTTTTTGAAATCACTCTTAATTAAAAGTTGAACACTGATTTTCTTACAGTGAAACTTCTGTGATGACACCATGTCTCTACTAATGTTTTATGATTTAAAGTACACTCTGCCTCATGCTAGAAAAATTCACTGTGACATTTCTATTGGAATTTAGCATTCTATTTCTAACAAAGGCTTTTCTTTATGCTTCTGTCAGGACAAGAATAAGATGGTATCAGTTAATGACTTTAAGTTGGGTGACCAGGAGACATTTTCCTCTTCTGATTTAAGTCTTTGACAAACTGTAGATATATTCGGTGTATGTCCCACCTAAGGATAGTTTTTGTTACACTTTCTGAGATGGTGTAAACATCCTTTGTTTGATTAGCCTTGAAAATTTAATTTATTTTTTTTCAGTGATCCAAAATTCATTGTTTATGTACCACACCCAGTTCTCCATGCAATTTTTAAAAAAGATAAACAAGTCCCATTCCTGAAGGAACTTAAGGAAGATCTTCAAGATCATTATACTTTACAATTAGCTGTACTTGAATCCCTAACTCAAGTCCTGATTCCTAATATGCCCCTTCCAAGGAACACAGACCTTAAAACTGTAAGCATGTATTTCCTTTATGTCTCTTTGCTGCCCTTAGTCAGATACTGATTTGCACTATTACTCAATTATTTTATATACATTTGTCCTGGGTTCCTTAAGAGCAGAGAATAAATTTTATCCTACTTTACTTTCCCTTCAGCACTTACTGTCATGCTGTGCCCAGAGTATGTATTGAAATAACAAAAATAACATACAATTTTATTTGAGAGTCTATGCTCCTCAAAATATTTTCGTAATTCTTGTACTTATATGGAAACTGGAATTTACATATTTACATATGTTGAATGAGTGCACTTCAACTATATGTGAATTATAACAAATATCTAATTTGATCCTCATGGGTTGAAAAATTTTACCTTTAACACAACATAGATGAAGAAACCAAGGTTCAGATTAAACTATTTTAAAGAGAGTTATATGTTATGTTATGTTGACTAATAGAACATAATAATTTTAAATAGAGACTTATATGTAGTCAGGAGTCATTAGTCAGTCTTTGTCACCTTACTCTAATCCTTTGCTCTTTGTAGTAATGTAAAATTTTCTTAGTTAATTAGGATTGGATAAATGAAGAAATAGTGATTGAATGGAGGAAGGACGAAATGATTGAGTGAATTTCTCTTTTATCACCATGTTCCATTCATCATCCATCTTGTAGATCTTTCTTCCACAAATATCAGATACTGATGGTCTCCATGCTTTTTCCATCAGTCTCCAAGTTCATTTCTTTCTTTCTTTCTTTCTTTCTTTCTTTATTTGATAGACAGATATTGCAGGTAGGCAGAGAGACAAGCAGAGAGAGAGGAGGAGGCAGGCTTCCTGCTGAGCACAGGGAGATGTGGATCTCCATCCCAAGACCCTGTGATCATGACCTGAGCCCAAGGCAGAGACTTTAACCCACTGATCCACCCAGGCACCCCTCCAAGTTCACTTCTAATAGTTGCTTCACATTTGTGACAGCCATTTGATATACACCACCTAGGTTTTCACTTTCTTAACTTCTAACTTATCATCTTTTCAATTTATTCTATTCTTAAAGTGAGAATCATTTTCCTCAAATTCTAATTGGATCACTCATCCTAGGCATACCAATAGATTCTCACTGCCCAGTCTACCTGGTACAAAGCCTTAAACTTCTTAATTACCCCCCTCCACTTTATTTTCTTGAGTCCTCACATCGCCTACTATAAAATCAAATAAAGAAAATCTATTCTCTCTCTCATGTTCATTATTTTTGCATCATTGTCTTTCCTGGTCACTTATTCTGCATCAGTTCATACTTTTCTTCAGTTGCTACTACTTTTAGACTTCACATCCTTAGGAAATAATTCTAACTACTACTTTGGGGATACTCCAAGAACTTGTATTACATAACCTCCAGAATGTTTTTTATATATGTCCTTGTATAGATAAGCTAATTTCTATAGTCCCTTTCCCCTTTAGATTGTTACATGGAAACATAAGTTATAGTCTTCTATTTCTTTTATATCTTCCTTAGTTGTCTCTGTGAAGCCACTATCAAAGTCAGTCAACAAAACAAAGAGACAACCCATGGAATGGGAGAAGATATTTGTAAATGGCACTACAGATAAAGGGCTGGTATCCAAGATCTATAAAGAACTTCTCACCCCAAAAATGAATAATCCAGTCAAGAAATGGGCAGAAGACATGGACACTTCTCCAGTGAAGACATACAAATGGCTAACAGGCACAAGAAAAATGTTCAACATTACTAGACATCAGGGAAATTAAAATCAAAACCACATTGAGATACCACCTTACACCTGTTAGAATGGCAATAATTGACAAAACAAGAAACAACAAGTGTTGGAGAGTTGTGGAGAAAAGGGAATCCTCTTCCTCTGTTGGTGGGAATGCAAGTTGATACAGCCACTTTGGAAAACAGGTGAAGTTTCCTCAAGACACTAGAGCTACCCTATGATCTAGCAATTGCACTACTAGGTATTTACCCTTAAGATACAAATGTAGTGAAAAGAAGGGCCATATGCACCCCAATGTTCCTAGAAACAGTATCTGCAATAGCCAAACTGTGGAAGGAGCCAAGACGCCCTTCTACAGATGAATGGATAAAGAAGATGCGGTCCATATATACAATGGAATATTACTCAGCCATCAGAAAGGATAAATACCCAATATTTGCATCAACATGGATGGAACTGGAGGCGATTATGCTAAGTGAAATAAGTCAAACAGATAAAGACAATTATGATTTCTCTTATTTATAGAACATAAGGAATAGCATGGAGGACATTAGGAGAAAGAAGGGGGAAATGAAGGAGGGGGGAAAATGGAGTAGACAAACCATGACAGACAATGGACTCCGGGAATCAAACTGAGGGTTTTGGTGGGGGTGGGGGTGGGTGAGCCTGCTGGTGGGTATTAAGGAGGGCATGTATTGCATGGAGCACTGGGTGTTATATGCAAACAATGAATCACGGAATACTACATCAAAAACTAATGATATACTGTATGATGACTAACAATTTTTTTAAAAAGTGATTTCTTGCCTTGGAAGGCATAGCTCTTTTTATTTTTAAGAGATTTTATTTATTTATTTGTCAGAGAGAGTGTGTACATAAGCAGGGGGAGAGGAAGGCAGAGGGAGAATCAGGCTCCCTGCAGAACAAGGAGACTAATGCAGGGCTCAATCCCAGGACACTGGAATCATGACATGAACCAAAGGCAGATGCTTAGCCAACTGAGCCATCCAGGCATCCCAAGGCATAGCTCTTCACTGGGCATTTCTGACCTTCAAACAGTAATTGGTTCAGTTACCTTTCAAGGCACACCAGCAGACAACAAGTAATGTTCTCTCTTTCAAAGACTTCGCTGAGTTAACAATGGATAGTACAACTTGGTAAGATAACCAGAGTAATCTCTGTATGTTGTTAGTATGTCTGATAAAATAAGCATCTCTTTTGTACAGCCTCAAACTTTCTCTTTTTTCTAGAAACAACATCTAAGTGTATGTAACCTCAGACTAAAAACCTTGTTTGTCCTGGAGAGAGCAAAATATACAGCATAATTCATGGAGAAAATCTCCTTCAAACATAGCTGTAAATTATCTACTGGTTGATGAGACCAGAGTATCTAGAAGTGAAGGAGCAACACTCTCCCCCCAAAAAGACAGATATTCCATAAGTTACTAGGAAAATAAAAAGATTTAGAGATCTCTGCTAAGATAGATAATGAAGAGCAAAAAGAAACATAACAGATGGCTTTGGGAAGAGATACAATAATGATGATTAAATGAAACCTGGAGAACACAAACAAAATGTCTGAAATGAAGGCAGAGAGAGAAGCATTTAGTGAGAGGCTTTTATCAACTGGAAAATAGCTGTCATATGTATATGGATCAGCACATTTGATATGTGAAGTTGCCTTAATGATTATACAAAGGAGTTTCCTCTCTTGCATGCTGTTCTCTCAGACAGAGGAAAGAAGACCAAGGCTCATAGTAGCTAAGCACTCTTTTCATCTGGTCAGAGATACTCTGGTAATTTTGATCTCCAACATTTGTGAGTAAATTTAAGTCTTCTGGCTGCTGTGATACCTTCTCTGTCTTGGTTTTACTCATGACCCCCATATAGACAATGGAGTCTGCCATGTGAGAGGAACTTTAGTTTCCTGTGCTATCCATATTAAACATATTCTCTCCTTCCTCCCCAGCTCAGTGCAAAAACAGTCTTTCTGTTTTTTTGCCCAGATGATAGTTTCAACTCAGCTCTGGATTCCATCCCCTTCCACCAACTTAAATTTCCTCATTAATTTTACCATTTTTCCACCTCCACCCTCTTCTGCCTCCTGAATACTTTTTCTTACATCAAGTCCCTCCTAATTTAAGCAATAGCAATGACACCAAAACAAACAAACAAAACCCCTGAAAAACAGCTAAAAAGCTGTTTAACTTTATTCCTTTTATCATCTTAAACTGCTTCACACTTCTCAGCCCAATTACTCAGTAACAGTAACATCTCTAATGTTCAATGAGTAGCTACAGTATATCAGGCATTTAAATATTCTATGCATATCAGAATTTATTTGTCTTAATTAGGTACTTATGATATTACTTTTCACTTCATACTTTAGTCCTCCACAATCTATGGTGAAACTGCCTTACCAACTTCTACCTCTTGAAACTAATGGGAAATTATCAACTTTATCTTATTTGACCTATGTGAAATATTGGCCCATTACTTTTTTCTAGTTTTTCTTTATTGCATCCCATTTTCTTCCATTAAGTCCTCTTTCCACCTCTCTGATGTGGCTCCTTTTCACATTACAGTCCCTTGCTTGATAGTTTCATTCATACCCATTGGTTTTCCATATGGTTATCCATACCCATATGGATATATTAGTGGTTTTTAACTCAATCTCTACCACATATTTTTTTTCCTTAGTTCTTATCTCAGACTATCTCCTGGATACGTCTATAGACTAGACACTGTGAATTTTATGTTTTCATAATGAAAACCAACATTTTTCTCAAGTGTGGCCATCTACCCAGTTCCTCAAGCACATTAGAGTCACTCTAGTTTTCTTACTTTCTTTTTACCTCTTACAACCAAATAATCAGAAAGATCTGTGAATTGCATTTTATCATCTCTTTTATGCAGCACCTTTCCTATACCTCTTTACTATTCTCATAGTTTAAGACCTTACAATTAAACACTCATATTTATGCAAAAATTTCTCAACAAATCTTCCTCTTTCAGTATCATTTCCTTCTAATCTATTCTGTCACTTGAATGATTTTTCTAGAATTCATACCAGTCAGCAGTGCCTGGGTGGCTCAGTCTGTTAAGAATCCAGCTCTTGGCAGTGGTCCTGGTTCCACTGCTCTATGGGATCAGAAGTCCTCCTGGAGCCCCACTACCTCTGGGCTGAAGCCAAAGAGGCCTCTGAAGCCAGCAGTCTTTAGCTTCTGTTTCCAATAATTGACTTTGGGAAGGTAGTCTTACTTCTTCCATCCAGCCTGTGGGAGCTTCCGGGGCTTAAGGACCATCAGCTGCACCATCTTGGCTTCTTTCTCCTGGGTTACAGAGGCCTCCTTTCAAGCATCACACCTGGGAATGGGAAGGCCTAGCCTTTAAAGTCAGATTTTGGTTGCCAGGGCAGGTCTCGGCACTGGCACTCGCAGATCAAGCTCAAGTTCTTGCAGCAGCATTCCCAAAGGACCTCCAGGGGTGCCACCTCAGCCAGGACAACAGTGTGAGGATGACATTACAGGAAGAGCAAATAGAGACTGAAGAGAAAAACAGCAACAATCTAGAAATCGAAAATCGGCCACTTTCTGAAAGGTAGGACAGCGGAGAAGTGAATCCAAAGCAATGGGAAGATAGACCGCAGGGAGAGGGGCCAGCCCCAGGCAAGTGACAGAACAATGGAGCACAGAATCAGGACTTTTAAAATTCTGCTCCACTGAGGGACATTGCTCCAGAGGCTAAAGTGGGATGAGGCCCACGTGGGGTCAGCGTGGCCCCAGGTCCCACAGGGTCACAGAAGGATCGGGGGTGTCAGAGTGTTGCAGAGCTCACAGGTATTAGAGTGGGGAAGCCAGCTACAGAGGGGGAAGCCAGCTACAGAGACAGAGCCGAGGAGTGAGCTCTCAGCTTGGGGTTACCTTGAACCGGTCACAGGCTGGGTGAGCTCCGAGCACAGCCAGAGGCCAGGGAATGGGAGTGATTGAGCACTTTTCTCTGAGTGCTCACTGGGAGTAGGGCCCCCGAGCTCTTGGCTCCTCCGGGCCGGAGATTGGGAGGCCGCCATTTTCATTGCCGTCCTCTGGAACTCTATGGAAAGAGTTCAAGGAACAAAAGCTCTTGAAAGCAAATCTGAGCAGATTACTTAGCCTTACTTAGTAAGGGCGGTGCAATTCTGCCTTGGGCAAAGACACTTGAGAATCACTACAACAGGCCTCTCCCCCAAAAGATCAACAAGAAATCCAGCCAGGACCAAATTGACTTACCAAGGAGAACAGCAGAATTCTAGAGGAGGAGAAAGCAAAGCATGGAATTCATGGCTTTCTCCCCATGATTCCTTAGTCTTGCAGTTAATTTATTTTTTTTTTAATTTAATTTTTTTCTTCTAATTTTTTTTACCTTTTACCCTTTTCTCTTTTAACATTTTTAACTAGTTTATCTTAACAATACCTTTCATAAAAAATAATAATAGTCTTTCTTGAACCTTCATTATTATAGTCACATTTTATCCTTCATTGTATCTAACTTTATTTTTTGTATACACATAGGGTTTTTTCTTCTAAAAAATTTGGGGTACAACTTCTAATAGATCAGAATATACCCTAAATCTAGCTCCAGGCTTGTTCTAGTCTCCAGCCTGAGCAAAATCTCTCCACTTTCTTTTTCTTTATTCTCCCAACCAACTTACTTTATCAACTCCTTTTTTAGAAATTAAAAAAAATTTTTTTTCATCTTTATAGGCATATTCCATGCCTTCACTGTGTTTACCCTTATATATGTTTTTCATTCTTTAAAACTTTGGGAGGTAGTTTCTTCTAAGAGACAAAAATACTCCCAAAATTAAGTGGGTGACCCTGTTCTAGTCACCAGTCTAATTATATCTATATATCTATATCTATATCTATAACTATCTATCTATATATGTATATATATATTTTTTTAATTTGTTTTCTTTAAAAAAATTTTTTTTTCTGAACTTCTTTTTATCCCCTTACTCTCCCCCATGATTTGGGGTCTCTTCTGATTTGGTTAAAGCACATTTTCCTGGGGTCTTTGCCACCCTTTTAGTATTTTATTTGGTCCTTCATATATTCTTATCTGGACAAAATGACAAGGCAGAAAAACTCACCACAAAAAAAAAAAAAAAAACAAAACAAGAGGCAATACCGAAGGCTAGGGACCTAATCAATATGGACATTAGTAGTATGTCAGATCTAGAGTTCAGAATGACGATTCTCAAGGTTCTAGCCAGGCTAGAAAAAGGCATGGAAGATATTAGAGAAACCTTCTCCAGAGAGATAAAAACCCTTTCTGGAGAAATAAAAGAACTAAAATCTAACCAAGTTGAAATAAAAAAAGCTATTAATGAGGTGCAATCAAAAATGGAGGCTCTTACTGCTAGGATAAATGAGGCCGAAGAAAGAATTAGTGATATGGAAGACCAAATAACAGAGAATAAAGAAGCTGAGCAAAAGAGAGTAAAACAAATACTGGACCATGAGGAGAGAATTCGAGAGATAAGTGATACCATAAGACAAAACAACATTAGAATAATGGGATTCCAGAAAGGAAGAAAGATAGAGGGGAGCAGACGGTATATTGGAGAGAATTATTATAGAGAATTTGCCTAATATGGCAAAGGGAACAAGCATCGAAATCCAAGAGGTGCAGAGAACCCCCCTCAAAATCAATAAGAATAGGTCCACACCGCATCACCTAATAGAAAAATTTACAAGTCTTAGTGACAAAGAGAAAATCCTGAAAGTAGCTCGGGAAAAGAAGTCTTTAACATACAATGGTAAAAATATTAGATTGGCAGTGGACTTATCCACAGAGACCTGGCAGGCCAGAAAGAACTGGCATGATATATTCAGGGCACTAAATGAGAAAAACACAAAGCTAAGAATACTATATCCAGCTAGGCTATCATTGAAAAAAGAAGGAGAAATAAAAAGCTTCCAGGACAGGGGTGCCTGGGTGGCTCAGTGGGTTAAGCCTCTGCCTTTGGCTCTGGTCATGATCCCAGGGTCCTGGGATGGCGCCCCGCATGGGGCTCTCTGCTCAGCAGGAAGCCTGCTTCCTCCTCTCTCTCTCTCTCTGCCTGCCTCTCCAAATACTTGAGATCTCTGTCTGTCAAATAAATGAATTTTTTTAAAAATAAAAAAAAAAGCTTCCAGGACAAACAAAAACTGAAAGAATTTGCAAACACCAAACCAACTCTATAGGAAATATTGAAAGGGGTCCTCTAAGCAAAGAGAGAGCCTAAAAGTAGTAGCTCAGAAAGGTACAGAGACAATATACAGTAACAGTCACCTTACAGGCAATACAATGGCACTAAACTCATATCTCTCAATAGTTACCCTGAAAGTAAATGGGCTAAATGCCCCAATCAAAAGACACAGGGTATCAGAATGGATAAAAAAACAAAACCCATCAATATGCTGCCTACAAGAAACTCATTTTAGACCCGAGGACACCTCCAGATTTAAAGTGAGAGGGTGGAAAAAAATTTACCATGCTAATGGACATCAAAAGAAAGCTGGGGTGGCAATCCTTATATCAGATTGATTAGACTTTAAGCCAAAGACTATAACAAGATATGAGGAAGGACATTATATCATACTCAAAGGGTCTGTCCAACAAGAAGATCTAACAATTTTAAATATCTATGCCCCTAATGTGGGAGTAGCCAACTATATAAACCAATTAATAACAAAATCAAAGAAACACATCAACAATATACAATAATAGTAGGGGACTTTAAGACTCCAAACACTGAAATGGACAGATCATCCAAGCAAAAGATCAACAAGGAAATAAAGGCCTTACATGACACACTGGACCAGATAGACATCACAGATATATTCAGAACATTTCATCCCAAAGCAACAGAATACACATTCTTCTCAGGTGCACATGGAACATTTTCCAGAATAGATCACATCCTGGGTCTTAAATCAGGTCTCAACTGGTATCAAAAGATGGGGATCATTCCCTGCATATTTTTAGACCACAATGCTCTGAAGCCAGAAGTCAATCACAAGAGAAAATTTGGAAAGAACCCAACTACATGGAGACTAAACAGCATCCTTCTAAGGAATGAATGGGTCAATCAGGAAATTAAAGAAGAATTGAAAAAATTCATGGAAACAAATGATAATGAAAACACAATAGTTCAAAATCTGTGGGACATAGCAAAGGCAGTCCTGAGAGGAAAATATATAGTGGTACAAGCCTTTCTCAAGAAACAAGAAAGGTCTCAAATACACAACGTAACCCTACACCTAAAGGAGCTGGAGAAAGAACAAGAAAGAAACCCTAAACCCAGCAGGAGAAGAGAAATCATAAAGATCAGAGCAGAAATCAATGAAATAGAAATAAAAAAAACAATAGAACAAATCAATGAAACTAGGAGCTGGTTCTTTTAAAGAATTCATAAGATTGATAAACCCCTGGTCAGACTTATCAAAAAGAAAAGAGAAAGAACCCAAATAAATAAAATCATGAATGAAAGAGGAGAGATCACAACCAACACCACAGAAATATAAACAATTATAAGAACATATTATGAACAACTCTATGGCAACAAATTGGACAATCTGGAAGAAATGGATGCATTCCTGGAGATATATAAACTACCACAACTGAACCAGGAAGAAATAGAAAACCTGAACAGACTTATAACCAGTAAGGAGATTGAAACAGTCATCAAAAATCTGCAAACAAACAAAAGCCCAGGGCCTGATGGCTTCCCAGGGGAATTCTACCAAACATTTAAAGAGAAATTAATACCTATTCTCCTGAAACTCTTCCAAAAAATAGAAATGGAAGGAAAACTTCCAAACTCATTTTATGAGGCCAGTATCACCTTGCTCCCAAAACCAGACAAGAATCCCACCAAAAAAGAGAACTACAGACCAATATCCTTGATGAACACAGATGCAAAAATTCTCACCAAAATACGAGTCAATAGGATCCAATAGTGCATTAAAAGGATTATTCACCACGACCAAGTGGGATTTATTCCAGGGCTGCAAGGTTGGTTCAACATCCACAAATCAATAAGTGTGATACAATACATTAATAAAAGAAAGAACAAGAACCATATGATACTCTCAATAGATGCTGAAAAAGCATTTGACAAAGTACAGCCATCCCTTCCTGATCAAAACTCTTCAAAGTGTAGGGATAGAGGGCACATACCTCAATATTATCAAAGCCATCTATGAAAAACCCACTGCAAATATCATTCTCAATGGAGAAAAACTGAAAGCTAAGGTCAGGAACACGGCAGAGATGTCCATTACCACCGCTGCTGTTCAACATAGTACTAGAAGTCCTAGCCTCAGCAATCAGACAACAAAAGAAATTAAAGGCATCCAACTTGGCAAAGAAGTCAAACTATCACTTTTTGCAGATGATATGATAGTATATGTGGAAAACCCAAAAGGCTCCACTCCAAAAGTGCTAGAACTTGTACAGGAATCAGGATATAAAATCAATGCACAGAAATCAGTTGCATTTCTGTACACCAACAACAAGACAGAAGAAAGAGAAATTAAGGAGTCAATCTCATTCACACTGCACCCAAAACCATAAGATACCTAGGAATAAACCTAACCAAAGAGGCAAAGACACTGCACTCAGAAAACTATAAAGTACTCATGAAAGAAATTGAGGAAGACACAAAGAAATGGAAAAATGTTCCATGCTCCTGGATTGGAAGAATAAATATTGTGAAAATGTCTATGCTACCTAAAGCAATCTACACATTTAATGCAATCCCTATCAAAATCCCATCCATTTTTTTCAAAGAAATGGAACAAATAATCCTAAAATTTATATGGAACCAGAAAAGACCTCGAATAACCAAAAGAATATTGAAAAAGAAAGCCTAAGTGGTGGCATCAGAATTCTGGACTTCAAGCTCTATTACAAAGCTGTT